>NC_042287.1:12883701-13026201 GCF_901000725.2 Takifugu rubripes | reverse complement strand
GTTGCCGGGACCATATGATTAGTTTTCATGGTGGACCATGTACATGTGCTTTAATATCTTCTACACTCCATTATTGAGAATATGTGGTGATGTATACCATTAAAGACTTTTATAAGCATGTTAAAAACTATGTATTTTATTATTTTGGTTATTTCTAAAGAACAGTAAAAGGAAATTTGAAATTTGAAATATGTATCCGAATCAGACAGAGGAGACAATGGCGTGATGAACTGAGTGGGGGGTGGACTGAACGACAGCAAAATTGGACCAGACCGACTGAGATAAAGGCGAGAGACAGAAAATGGAAGTCAGCTGTAATGGGGAGAGAGTGACTTCATTAAAAAATGCATGTAATTACAAATTACTTCACTGAGGGCTCTCTCAAAGACAGTAAAAGAGGCCTAACTTAATCTCAACCACTGTTCCCCTGTGTTTAGTTGGAGCCAAACTCACAGCCAGAATCACATTACACACACTAACAGCACCATTAACCTCTGCAGCAGCTCTATCCTCAGGCCACGCACGCACACACACACGTACACTGCCACACACACACACAGATACATGCAAACAATAAAACATGTAAAGCTAAAAAGCACAGGGAGTTTGGTTGACCAGGGTCAAGGAAAGATCTCTACATAATGAGGTTACTGTGTGCACATATAGCACATGATCGCAGCATTCATACTAGCCAAAACATGACATCAGTAAACCACATGTGCTGGCTTATAAATAGAGTCAAACACCTGAAAAGACAACAAAACCTGCAATCGGAGTGCTTAGACACTCGCTCACATACAGTTGCTAACACCGTCACGACCGATGTTGTGGGTCTGATGCAAAAAAACATCCAAAAAACCAATTACTGCGTGCTCAGCTGGGGCTGAAACAGAGCCCTCGCGCAGCAGTGAAACTAAGGAGCTCGTTTACAAGGCCCCAAATGAAGCAGCCCTCCGGCAGAATGCTTTCTGTGCTGTAAAACTTACAGGCCTCAGTCAAAACAATAAGGTCAGAAAGCTTTGTGTCGGCTCTGTGCGCAGCTTGTGGCGCTTTCTGGCTCCTCGGCAAGCTCAGTCAGGGGTGACCGGCAATGTTCCTGAGACACAATTAAGGAATGTTGTTAACTGTTCAGGAGTGTTTCCACAGACTGGACTCCCCCGCAGGCGTTCTGAAGTCTGTCGCAGGCCCAGCAAACACCTGAGTCATGCCCCATCAGCTGATCTCTTCAAACGGCACGCTGGTGACCTCAGAGACAATGAGCAGGCTTCCAGAACCTTAAGGTGCATGATTAAGAACTGCATAATAGCCCACATGATTAGGGGGGGTTGGGGTGCGGGAGAAACTAAAGCGGACATTCCTGCCTGAGTGTTTAATCAAACACCTTCTATAGGTTTGTTTTATTGCCAGGCTTGGCGGCCACATCAGACTTGTGTTTTTCCAAGCTTGAGGGCCACAACCTATTAAACCTCTGCATCTGCTACACGTGTGTTTCAACCTCATTCATCCTCTATGTGTGCATGTGGCTCATTTGTCTCACCTTACGAAGTCGGCCATTACTGGTTCCCAGGAAAACCACAGTGTGATTGTGAACGCAGTCCACGGAGACGGACGTGAGAGCCGGGTACTCCACCAGAGGAAGGGCCCTCAAAGGCCTCCGTAAGGCCAGAGGATGCTGCAGGTGGGCAGCACCGCAGTTCAGCTGCTCGAGCTGCAACTGGAACACAAAAGAGCCAAATCAGTCCTCGTCGGCTCCCATACGGAAGCCCGAAGTACAGATTAAGAACTGGGAGAGATCAAAGAAAGGAAAAAATAGAGCACCATATGATGAAAGCGAAACAAGAGCTGATAGCAGCTATCACAACTCATTCTCCTAAAACACTTTATCGAGATCTCAGGGAATACTTGAAAGGGGCTTACGAGGGTCTTCAACACGTATAAGATTCTGCTTTTGTCAAATCCTCAGGAGGGCGAGGATAAAGCATCAGTTCCATCCCTGTACAAGCACCGAGTTGCATTGGGAGTACTCTGAATGTTTCAGAGCACACAGGGCGAAAAAGGGGGGTTGAGCAGAAAAGATATTTGTAGAACCCTTTCCCACAGGCCCCTCTGCTGGTAGACTCTTCCTCCTCATCATAAATTGTGTTGTGGCTTCCCCTTGGTGCTGGCCTTCACTACAACAAATGGAACCCAAAGCAACAAGGCTTTATTTGTGTGGTCATATTAGAGGAGGACGGATCGTGCACAGACTTTGAACTGTCGGGGAGGCCAATTGAGACAGTATTCTGAAAACACGATTATAAGGGGAGGCCCCTCTGGGCCGCAGCTGCAACACAGCGCCAAGGTTAGGACCTGACAGCAGGACGCCCGCAGGACAGTCACCTCTGACCCCGGCGCTGTCAGTCAAAACTAACAGAAAAGTCAGAATGTTGAACTGCGAACCTCATGCTCCAATAAAAGGAGACACAGCCGGCGATGCCTAAATCGCCGCTAAAACATGAGAGGGAGACAGGCTGAAGGCGCCAGATGATATCTGCTACCATCACAAGGGTGCGTTTTGTTCCCCGACCGCAGTAAAATTGGTACCGCCAGTAAAATAAAGATGTTTGAGGTTTAACTGTAAAACTATTGACTGGGGAAGCGGCTGGATGTGAGAGGAATATCAGCCTCCCCGTAACCCCCCAGTGTTGTTCCAGCATCCCTTCAACTGTCATGACCTCTGGCTCGTGAGAGGGGGGTGGGGTGGGGTCCTCATGTCACGGCCCGCGGGGCTTAAGGGGTTTAACGGTTGCACGCCAAAACGGGGCTCCGTCAGGCAGAGACAACACTCATGAGTGGGGTCGTCTTATTTTCAAATGTCAGGAGGGCTTTTGTAAAGCAGAATTGACAGTTTATGCGGCAACTGGCTTGAACTCTGATTTGTCATCGCAGACATGATTAAAATACAAAAGCTCCGTTTTATTATGTCCAGGCTTCCTCCAAATTAAATAAATCCAGTATGAATCCTGTAATATTTTCAAAATGATGCACAGATCAAGTTGGGAACAGAAGAAGCTGGAGTGGTTTTATCCTTCGTATTGCTTTATAAGTTCAATAAAACAATATTAGTGGCAAAAACCACTTCAGCTCTTTTCGATCATGCAGTAATCTCTTGGCGTTGCCCTTAACTTTTTTAATTAGTTCAAAGTTTTTGACATAATGTGGGCTGTGGGCATTACTAAATGTGTTGTTTTACGCAGTGGTATTTTAAAAATAGACTATTGGTGCATTTGTTGTAAGTTCAAATGCCTTTTATTCCACTAAAATTGAATGTAAAAGGTCTTACCGTCAGTTTCCCCTTCTGCACACAGGCGGCCCCGGAGCCCTGGATAACGCTGTCCAGCACCTGAACATCGCTGCTGGGAGAATTGGAGCACTTCTCGCGGCCCTGTCGGATCTCCTCTTCGATGTCACTGAACTTGAAGGCGCACAGGGCGGACTTTCTGTCCCCCTTGGAAAAGACTCCGAACAGATGCGACTCGGGCTCTCTCCCGTCTTCTGTCGGGATATCCGCGGGGTACACGGACAGAAGCCGGTTGTAAATATTACCGTTAAATCCACACTGCAGGGGCATCTGGATGTAGGATTCCGTGAGCTTCCTGCTCTCCGGTCCCGAAGGTTTCCGGGGGTTCTCGGTATCCAGACAGATCCTGGCGAGGATGCTGTTGGGCTGACTCTCCTTGTGGCCCATTTTGGCGTCATTATTAAAGGCGATGTAAGAATAAGTCTTCTGGGTGAAGGCGTGCACGAAGTTCAGCTTGTTTTTGCTTTTAACCTCCTGTTTGATCTTAAACACGTTATCCTCGGAAGGGTTGATGTCATAGGTGAAAAGTCGGGGTAAATCCTTGACGTTCAGGGAGCGGATCGCGATCTCCGGAGTGTTCTCAAAGCGCAGATCCTCCTTGCTGTGGTTCTTTGGGAAAAATTGGGTACCCGCCCCTGTGTAAGTGGCCCCGACGAGAAGCCGGGTGTTTCCTCCGCTCTTGAAGATGAGCCCCACCGTGGATGCATTCGGGTGATTGGCAGCAATATTGAGCATGCTGGGGAAAACTGTTTTCTCACCCTGGGGTGGAAACTCCACCGCTATCTGCGAAATGTTCTCCATTTTCCGGAGCTCACAGAAGCCTTGGTACACGGAGCCACACACCACCACGACCCCTTGCTCTCTGTCCAGCTCCAGGAGCTTGTTGTAATTGTCCGTGAGGGATTTGGGATGCTCGCACGGAGCTTGAGGCAGCTGTGGCGCATGGCACAACAGGTTGTCCTCCACCGGCCCGGTCCTCATCTCCACCTCCGCACTCAAGGTGCCGTTCAGCTGGTAGATGGTGTTGACGGTGGCCAGGTAGACCTTCCTAGAATTCGGGTCCACGGCAAAATTATTGGTCTGAGTTGGAGACGGGAAAGCCTGTTGGATGTGCAGCGCGCTGGCACTCCTGCGCGCCTCCAAAACCAAGACGCCGAGGATCAGAACAGCTATCTCTATCGAAGGAGGCATTCTTCCTTCTGGACGGCTTCCGCGTGTTCTGTGCCGAGGAGTGCATTGAGCAATGACAAAATTGTGTGTTTGTTCCTACTGCGACAATCCGAGAGGAAAGGCTGTTTCCTGCTCAGCGCCTCGACCCAGAATGACGCGATAAGCGAGTCGTGCTTCCTTTTCAGGCTGCCTCCTCTGTCCCTCTGCCCACCGCTGTTGAGCTCCCAGACTCTCTCCTGAGGCTAACAGACACAATACCACCCCCCCAGATGTCACTATAATCTTTTAAAACACCTCGCGAGCAACTATGGCAGCATTTGACAATGAAGTTGATATATGCATTTGCTATTTTACGACATTTACAGAGAAATGGCACCAAAGTTAAGTAAGTCATGTGCCGCTCTAACACAACCGAACACAAGATTAAATTAAACTGACTTTTTTCGCGTTAGATCAAGCAGGAAAATAAGCATTTAGTGGTAAATTGGCGGTGATTAACAGCGATGATGATCGACATCCACGCATTTAGACGCGCGTTGTTATTCGAGTCATTACAGAGACTAGATGTTGCTCATTTAAAAATGTTTCTGTTCGTGTTTTCTGCGACCACAATTAACCGGAAACTGGCTGCGGACCAAATAATAGCTTTATGGTTAAAGTTGTCCAATAGAGTTGTAATGTGAGCTCATGTGCCATATGAGGCTGTTCCAGCCATCAGCTCTTCCTTTCAGCATGGTCCATTTCATGAATCTCCGCCTCTGCTCGGTTCCGCTCGTCTCAAGGGTTAATGACAGGTCACCGTCCCACCTCCTGTTCTTCTCCAGTACTTCGCCTCTCACATTAGTTCTGCAGCTCCGTTTGGTGCCGTTCGTGGGACATACGGCGCGGTAAGCACCGTGAAAGGGCGACCAGATGGACAAATCAGTGCACCTTCCCGACTTTTGACATTCAAATCTATCGCACAAGGCTTTTTTGGGCGCATTTGCTCATAAATATTCAATGCAACACACGCGCCTACTCTCGATTTCACAATTGTGGTTGGCTTTTTTTGCCTTCAGATGCTGAACGCGTACGGTCACGTTCCTGAAATTAAAAAAAAAAAATCAGAGTTCACAAATTACTCAGATGTGCTGATGCTGTATCCATGTAACTGCCCAACAGACACGTGAACTGAAACTTGGGGGAAAAAATCTCCCTTCATCGCAGCCTTGAGTAGGGCAGATGAGCGCGCTCTGCGTTTCCTTTGGCGCACAGCCATGCGCATGGAATTTGGCGAGAAAACGAGGAAAGCTCCGTAATAAAGTACACCATAATGACCCCCCTCCTTCAGTGCACAGAACGGAGCCAGCATAACTGGTCTGTCAACAGTCCGCGTGCGTGAGGCAGCCAGGGGGCGCGCGTGCAGCCCTGAAGGGATCGCAGCTCGGGTTGGGTCAGAACTGTCAGCATCAGATATCACCCGGCGAGCTGTGACCGAGCGCGCTGCCTCTCAGCCTAACATCCAACGGTGTTCAGCTACGTGCATGTGCCACGATGCGTGTGAGTGAGACAGAGGAGCAGAACGCAGCGAGGGTCCCACTCTCCTGCGTTCGGAATAGGAAAATATAATCCCTCTGGCAGTAAAACAGAGGTTTTGGGTCTTCCACCCAACCTGTTTCCTCTCCGATAAGGAGCAACACCTCCTTCTATCCATATCCTCCAGACCGTGCTGTTCGACCAGTTCTGCCCCAGAGTGACCAGCACTGAGAGGCTTTAACAATAAACTCCCAAACCATTTCTGTTTATGATGCATTTACAATCATCACCAGCAATAAACAAATCAACTTTTCTGACTTGTAAATGGAAAGTTGAATATAGAGTTGGAGCGTCAAATAGCAGTAAAAAGAACCAATAAATGCATTTACTTACGTCCTATTACTGATTTTCACTATGTGGGTAAATACTGGAGACGGGCGAGGCGAAATGTCGCCATCTAGTGTTGAAATGACGCTTCTGCAAGAGAAGGACGATGCAAAAACATTGAACTGTTCAGGAAATAGTAACTGCTCACATGTAAGTCAGGAATGCACTTTATTACACACTTATAAAAGGACATCAGAAAGGCACTGGTGTGGTTTAGTACGCAACACCATATCACTGGTGTTACTGCAAAGTCACGCTAATGTCAAAGGTCAGCAGGCTTTCAAACCATCTGTTGCACTTAAATGACAACACTAATTCTACATTCAGCCACTTAACAGAAGAGGAATCAAGATCACCGACGAAGCAATTTCCTGCCTGCCTTTGAGTGATTCTGACCAAAGTCGTCTCTTCTTCTGCTGATGAGTGTTGACGAGATACAAGTGTGACACCCTCTGAAGTGTGTATCAAAGGTTTCAAAAGTGTGACGTGTAGGTGAACCACCTGTGTGCTAAAGTGCAGCCGTACAGTTCAGATGATCTCACTATCTTTTAGTAATCTGGCGCATGAAATGAACGTTAAACTGCTTCGCGTGTCAGCCCATCTCCCGTCAAGGACTGGACAAGAAAGCCAGACCGGATAGCGAGCAAAGGAACTGCACAAAAGGTTTCAGATCTGGAGTCAGATTGCAAAGGTTAAACCTCAAAACAGAGGTACTATTTTTTCTGACAACCAGAGGAGACATTCATAAGATGTTAGGAAAGGGGGGAAAAAAACCCACTGAGCAAAGTTTCCCCATTTACTTCCTTCTCAGCATGGATCCTTTGGATGCTCAGGAAATCCCTGGCTGGACTAAAAAGATTTGGCACTCGGTGTTTACACCTTAAAATAGTGTACTTGTGGGAAAAGAGAGGGAGAAACAGGGGAGTGTCTGAGGATTTCATACAGGCAATGTTTCTCTGACCTATACAGTAGATATGAGGCTGCAGCAATCTAGCCGAATGTCTGTGGCCTTTCTTTCCTAATTTGATCATGTTAATGCAGCTGAGACGAGGTGATTACCCTGACAAATTGGTCTCAGACGGGCAATGAAACCACGCAAAGAAGGTCGGGTGTAAATCCAACCTGGTTTGTCTTGATGTTGGATTCTGAATTTTTCAGTCAACAGTTTTTTTTCCTCAAGTTAAAAACACGTGAGTTTTTCTATTAGAAATGTAAGGAAGCACAAAAGTCTCTCATCACAGCGACACTCAAGGGCCGAGGTCGGGTCTTCCTTCGGTATCGTCCGTTGAAAGGCATTTCACCACAGCAAAATGAGGAGCAACTGGCGGGCGGATGTTGAGCTGTGATGCTGCAAATCGACCAAATCACAGCTACGTATGAGAGTCCCCCTAAAGGATATCAGCCATATTCTGGAACCCTCTACAGTTAGACTGGGCCTTTCAGAGGAAATGCCGAGCCAGTTTCACTAAACTCTCCTTCATCTGGACCTTAATGCTACATGGTACTGAATAAAATTAAACAGAAAATAAAAATAATATTATTAGAAATAATAATAATAATAATAATAATCATTGATTAAGTCACACAGATAAAAATGTTGCTCTTTTTGTGAGGGGGAGCAACACAGTTCACTTTCAAAAATGTAAACAGTCTTCTCCTTCCAGATTAAAAATGGCAGCCAGGAGCATTACCGACTTTACTTCCTCCTTTCTCGGTTCAAAGTCTGGTCCGATATTCTCGGATGAATTTCCGGCACCTGGTCTTGCAGCTATGTGAGCAGCTGTCGCGATCTTAAAATTCCCAGCCGGGTCGTGGCTACAGTAACCTCGGCCCGTGTCAATAACGTAACAAATGGTGACTTCGGTCTGGTCACCCCGGAGACTGCAGCGCGCGATGTGTGTAGCCTGAGAGCGCGTCCCAGTTTCTCCACAAGAAGGCCAGCAGGAGGATGAGGAGCAGGGTGGTGAAGGAGCGCGAGCGGGTCTTCATCAGGGGGACAACGCAGTTGGCCACAGTTGAGACAAACACAAGAAGGACCGCCATGAGGGCCAGCAGCACGTTGATAAGTTTCCCCAAGAGGGTCCGTGCTGTGGCATTTTCCAACCCCTCCAACTGGACGACCTGCTGCTGCTGCTGCTGGAGCTCCATCTTGGAAATCCTAGTCTGACATGCTTCCAGGGCCTCCTGCAGAAGAAAAGAGAAATGATGCGATCATCTCCTCAAACATTAATTGACAGATTTGTTTCAATAAGATTTCTAGTTCCAAAGAATCAGTGTCAGTACCGATTAGAACTGGATAACGTCACTTAAATGAGTTTGCAGTTTTTCCAAAGGCATACACCGCCCCCTACTGTCCAGGGAGAGAAATGCAGCCCCGGGGCGGTTTGAGCTTTGCGGTGCAAAATTTAAAAACACACACAGGTTATAGCCCTTATACACGCCAGGGAAGCACAAGAGTAATTTGAGACAACCACAAGGGAATGCTTGTTTTTGTCCAAACAGGAAAGCAGAGGTACAGACAAAATTCTCTGTCTACTCTTCCTGATGACAGTGTCAACAGTCACGATGAGGTAATGCCTTAACTGATTGATGTGCCTCCTGACTTTAGATAATTAATATTTTGTGCACAACTATTAAACCTTTTTCTATAAAGAACAATTGGTTATTTCAGATATCAAGCCTGTCCTGCAAATGAATTGTCAGGAAGAGGCGATCATTTTCTATAAAACACAAAATTAAAAGAGAAAGAAAGACTGTTTCCCGGTCAGGCTGAATACATTAATACTAGAAACTCTTTTTCCCCCTCTTATCGCCTCTTCCTGACAATTCATTTGCAGGACAGGCTTGATATCTGAAATAACCAATTTTAAAACTGGACAATGACATCGTAAGAAAAAGCTCCTGAATAACTGAATGAATCTGAGGGGGCGACTTTAGGTTCATTTCTGACATGTGGATGGAAGCCTGACACACACCTGAATGTCTCTGGCTCTCTCGTATGACTGGTAGGCGATCTTCTCCTCCATGCTGGCCAGCTCCTGCTTGAGGTTGAGGATCTCATTCTGGTGTAGTTCCGTCAGGTCGTTGAGCTGCTCCTCGAGGCGTTCGCACCTGAACACGTGAGAGTGGGCGGTATAATTAGCTTAGACTCGGAGGCAGGTGCAGGAATTAGCAGCAACGGACCCCGATGGGTCTGAGCACATGGCACCTGACTGAACCCGTGACTCTTCCTTATGTGATTACTCATCTGCTGATCCATTTGACCAATCAGAGAGCGTTGCTATGGGGAAACCAGCCAATTAGAGGTACCCAACAGAAGGATGAGCATCTATACTGCTGTTAGCTCTGACAGCCACACACAAAAAACACATGCTGGTGCGCCCCATAGGACATGAATCTGTTTTGAAAAGATATACCCGATATCTAAATAAGGCAAGGCTGCATTTCCCCACTGAAGACATAAATTGCACTGAAGACAACAATCAAGTAAAGATTCGAGGCAACTAATTTTAGCTCCACATTCATTATCACAAATGTAATTTGTGGTCTGAATCCAGAAAGTCACAAAACTAAGCGGAGCAGGAACGGGCTGAAATAAAAAAAACTTTTGTTTGTCTTTAAAGGAGACTCCTGTAATGAGCAGACACATCTGTCACTTCATTAAAGCATTGATTTTAACTTCCCCCAAGTCCAAAAGATCCAAATTATTTTAACTTCTAACGTCCAAATGTGAACCAACTCACTGAGGGAAAAAAAGCTGAATAAACAGTGGTTTCTTATTTTAAACAAGACTGAAACTCAAAATTTGCATACATATTTGCCTAAGTTTCACTGTGTTCCAACTCTTAAAGGCCCGAGTAAGGATTTGGCTTTCTTAATTAGATAAAAGGTCTCCGAGCTCTACCTGAAGCGCTCCTCCTGTAGTGCTTGCATAACAACCGTGTAGTCCCTCTGATAGTGACTCTTCAGGCCATCGAGGCTCTCTTCTAGCCTTGCTTGGCCCTCCCTCAGGTCCTGCACCTCCTGCAGCAGCATGTCAAAGCTGGAGCTCTGGCTCCTTTCCAGTGTGTTGCCCTTGGAACTGGGGGGACCTCCGGGCGCACCGGTGGTGCTGTTGGCCCCTGCCGAGCCCGATGTAGCACTGGAGCAGTCGTCGTCGCTGCCGTACCTGGGACTGGCCTGAAGATGGTGGCCGGCGCTCCCCAGCGAACGGCCACCTTCCTCCACAGATGGATCATCCAGAGAGTCTTTCAGCGACGGGAGGTTGTCGGCACTGCCGAACCTGTTGCGAATCAGCGAGGCGATCTCTCGAGGTTTGGAGACGACAGCGCCGGCGGCAGAGTGCGTGGCCTGAGAGAAGCTGGAGAGGCCTCCCTTCACGCTGTCCACCACCCCTTCACTGAAGCCAGTCACTTTAGCCCCGACGTCCTTCAGGCCCTGCTGCATGTCACGCAGCACATCCTTGGGCTGGCGTGGGATACCATTGTGCTCTACTTCCCGCAGCTTCCTGTGGTAGTGCTCCAGTTTTCTCTGCAGCTGCTGGATGGTTTGAGCCGACTTCTGGTTCTTTTTCTCAAAAACCTGCACAGACATGAAGCGCCGGTGAAATCATTAAATGAATCCACTTAAGAGCCAGAGTGTCACGGTTTCCTGTTAAGACCACAAGACAATTAGTGCCCTGGATTAATCTGCATATTAATAGTTCAAAGATTGTGCCCTCTCACCTGTTTAATGCGCGAGCTCTGCTGCTTGTCAGCGTTGTTGGCCAGTTTGAGGTATTCGGCAACGTTGTCGTCCCTGGCCGTCTGCTCGATCTTGAGTTGCTCCGTGAGCTTGAGGATTTTCTGCTGCAGCTGGGCGATGGCCTGCTTTGTGCGCTGTGGGTCTGGGGTGCCATCCTCAGCTCCAGGGAATGAACCGTCTGCCCCGCAGGAAACAGCGAGCGGTGTTTGGCCCAGTCCGCTCACCTCCAAACGGTCAATCTGGAGCAAGGAAAGGGAGGAAAGGAGAGGAATCAAAGGGTCAAGGGGGGGGGGGGGGGATTAGGGAAGAAAAAAAGTGGGTGATAAACAGGGAAGGAAAAAGCGTGAATGTGCCTGTGGATGGTTCTTGAAATTTTGCTGACACCATAAAAAAAAGATGCTTCTGCAATTTTTGCAGAGGGTGGCTCAAAAATAGGAAAAATGTAGTCTGGCTGAGAGTTTACTTGTGGCCATTTTCTGCAAAGAGGAAGGTGTGAACTGTGACTTTTGTTTTTGAACATTTACTAGTAAAAGAAAGTGGAAACAAGGAGAAACAAGCCACAATCGCCCCCACAGCAGAGAACATTGATCAATTGGAAACAATATTGCAGTATTTAATTGAATGGACATGAAAGGACTGAAAATTGGCCAACAAAATCTCAAGTGTCAGCATGAGACTAAGAATATAGGATTTTCACAAGGGTGATTCACGGATTATTCATCTGCACGACACATTAAGCCGATTTCCGACATTATCATGCTAAATATTTGTGCAACAGTCTAACAAAGGCTCTTTTTTTCTCATGTTCCCTGAGAAGATGGTGAACCCAACACCTTCACGCACAGGCAGCCAAGGAAGCCACCGTGATCCTCATTCTTAAGGAAAAAACACTAAGCTGCGCTACTAATATAAGCTTTTGGACGACCGGAAACATTTAAAAAACGCATCAAAAACTGGCCCCAGGACGCACACCTTCATCACGTCACCGATCCTCAACAGGTCGAAGCAACATCGGCAGCGACATGAGTAATTGATGACGGACATCTCTGTCAGCAACACAAGCCACAGCGCATCCGAGAGGGGGAAAAGTATTCAGGTTTAAATTTTATGTTTTAACGCGCCTAGAAAGCGTTTTACCTTTCCGTTGGTCAGACGGAGTAACTGTTCCCAGTGCATTGTTTCCCGAGCGAAGCCGAGTAGTGAGTTCTCATCTGGTCTGTTTCTAAAGTTATCAGCTCAAGTCTACCCTTGACCGCAAAGTTTCCACGAATTCCAGGGTGTCTGATCGCCCAGCCTGTTGTGGAAGTTTCAGTGGAAGCTGAGCTCACCTGAAACTGTCTCTGTTGTACAGCGCAGGAAGCCACGCCCCCTGACTCATCGGACCGCCCCCTCCCGTCGGAGCCCGGAGACGACATCCGATGACATCACCCCCTAAGCTGCCCTGAGGCAGCTGTCAATCATTCTCACCAGAAATAGCTTCAGATCCGGGACACTCGAGTAATAACACCACAAATATACACTGAATAATAATAAATACCAACATGCTGTAACTAACTAACTAAACATTGGTGCAATTAGAACAGTGAATCATAAAATAATAATAATAACAGAATGAATAGAAGGTTTTGGTTGAACTAACCATCATTTTTTCTCATGTCCAAAACAGAATCCATACAGATTAATGCCTTGCAAAACTTAATTTAAAGAAGTGTCATGAATTTAAAATCAAGCGACAAACAGCAGAAGTTTCTTTTACAATGAAATAAACGTGAGATGAAGACCAGCGATCAAGGTAAGCAAGGGAGGCATGGGTAGATGTGGAGGTACCTGTCTGGGCCACCAGTTTATACAACGGAAAACGGACCGGAAAAACCAGTCATTCCACCAGTCACCAAACATACAGACACGTGTGACACTAAGCTAAGGGCTTATAATGCTGTTTAAGAGCAAAATATTAACTTTGGGCAACCGTTTTTAGCTCACTTGAACTGTGTCAGTGACCAGCTGATCAAATCAGCACGTGGGCTCAGAGGAACCTGTTTATAGATTCATAGATTTATGATCCGGTCTGTGCACCATACGCCAGTTTATTCATGAGGTATTTAATCCATTCTCAGGGAAAAACACTTATTTTCAGTGACTATGACAGCACAGAAAACACAGAAATGAATAAAAACAGCAGGTCAATGTGGAA
This sequence comes from Takifugu rubripes, assembly GCF_901000725.2. NCBI lineage: Eukaryota > Metazoa > Chordata > Actinopteri > Tetraodontiformes > Tetraodontidae > Takifugu > Takifugu rubripes. The sequence goes on along the minus strand of NC_042287.1, from coordinate 13,012,852 downwards.
AGCTAATACAACCTGTAAAAAACCCAAAACTGTGCATTTCTTTATTGAATAATACATAATATCTTTAAGTATCTGTATGTTATTAACTGTGCTGGGGGGGGCAAAACTGTGCTGAACCCAAGTAAACAATTTTGCCAGAGGGCAGATGAGAGTTAAAAACAAGGAAAGCACAAAAGTCAGGTCTAAAACACTCCCAGGAACCTGGCCAGGACATGACAGACAGGATCCCTACAGAACACACACCCACATAACAACAGCAGGCCCAGTCTCGGCGGGAGAGCCATCGTCATATAAATAAAGTGCCAGTTTTTTCCATTTCGGGATGATTCTGAACACATTTCCCAGTTTCTCTGGCCTGACACAGATACAAATACAACCTCAAAGCTGATCTGACCTACTGAAACACACTGATTCCAAAACGACCGACAAGTGCCTCATTTGGACACCGCACGTTCAGGGTCACTCTGATGTTTTCTGGCTCATAACTGTATCGTGATGTAATGCTGCTAATGTGTCCTTTCTGTCTCAGGACTGAGATAAAGAGAGCAAAGGACAAATCAGAGGAGTGTTGACATAGAATAACCTGCAATCAAAAGGAGATACAGGTTTTAGATATTGAGATAAGAAGGCCTAGTGGCCCGTACGTGCTGGTACCACATCACCATCCCTTTACTGGTCTATAAAGTCATTATAAGCAGATATATCCTTCATATATCCTTTATTTAAGCAAGTGTCACATACATCATATGCAGGACTGGTCACCGTTATCATTTCATTTTCATATTGACTCATTATTACAGTAAAAGGGCTCCATGTGTTAGGTTCTAGTGACAAATTAGATTTAGTTACTGGAAAAAACCCATCTTAAAAATAGTCACACGACATTACTGGAGCATGTGCAGTTGGCATGAAGCGTGCCTGAAGCCGTGGCACTGAAACAACATGAGCAGATATACTCATGCGGGTTCTTATCTCTGAATTGTCATACCTGTTTGTCAGTCCAGTTTAATGCTTGAGCCAAGCAGCACTGACCTCTCAGTCAATGTCGGCTGCAGCACAGCTCAATGTACAGCAGCAGTCAGTTGCTCCTGTAGTGTGAATTATCCACAAACCTCAGTATTTCATGTATCTATTAATGTTGGTGCACTTACAAGACTAGTCTCAGTTACTATGGTTACATATCTCTCATTCATTGTCATGATTCCCACAGGTGTGTCTTGTCTAAATATTTTTTTAAAAATAACAAGATTGAAAAAGAGCTAAATGCTGCTCAGTTGCTGCTGTTGAACTGAACTGATGTTTATGTGTGTGTGTGTGTGTGTGTGTGTGTGTGTGTGTGTGTGTGTGTGTGTGTGTGTGAGAGAGAGAGAGAACTTGACTCTGACCTGTTTCTTGTGTGCTCCTGTCTTTTAAAGAGGATTTTCCTACTACTAACAATGTACGAGCTTTAGAAATGAGCTTTTGTTTACAGATACAGGGTTAGTTTTCACTGCTTCCATATCTACAACTTATTCAATTCTGCCAAACCTGAACCCTCAGGCCAGATGTCCCAAACAAAAAGAGATTACGAGGGCATTTGACAGCATTCGATGTGCTTCACAGACACAAAACAAGAACTTCGCCACCCTCCTCAATCACAAGACCACTTCATATATGTTTTGTAATTTTTTCCTCTGGCTGACCATCCTTTTCTTCGTCCTTCCTCTAATGTTTGGTTAGTAACCAGATTAGCTACAACCAAGATGTTCTGATGGCGACAGAATGACAACAGACATTAAAGATTATTGCCATTCAAAGAGATCATTTTACAGCCAAGCCAAATATGAACCACATTTGCACTCTTCAGGACTCCTCATTCACAGATCTCCCATATTTTAACACCATATTTTAAGCATTTAAGAACTCTTTACTTACATCAAGCTTTAAAAAGTGTTTAGTGTAAATACGACACCTCAGCTCTCCGTCTGCAGAACTAAGCTGCTGATAATTGCTTTTGAAGTCTACAAAGACTAAAACCTTTTCCCTACACTCAAGGTCAGTCTTTTAATATTTGGTTTATAAGTGCAAAATGACAGTACCTTATTGTTTGTTAGGCCTCCTCGCATGTCTACAGAGAATTCAGGAGCTTCCTGTGATGTCAGCTTGTGTTTCCCATGAGACAGCGGCTCCTTGTACAGAGCCTGACACCAGCAGGATACTGTAGGTTCAGGTTCCTTTCTGTGAAATCTTGCCTCTCCTATGACAGCATTCTCTGAAGTATGGACACGGAGGTGCACTGATGTGTCATGGTATATCCAAGTTCAAGCAACTGGCACTGGCTTTCTGACCTGTCTTATCTTCAGAGTCCAAAATCCATCAGAGACAACCGTGAACCCGTGGTGGGCATGAGGGTTGTCACACACAAAAAAAAAAAAAAAATCCATAACCCACCTACCTGCTAAGCATGCTACGAATATCGTTTCTCTGTCTTTTATATCATCGGCATGCTCCTGACAACATCCCACAAGGGGCAAGAAAGCAAGAGACTGAGACAAAGCGTCACACTTCTGATTAGCCGGTTGGATCTTTAACCCGGCGGTCTGGGGATCAGGACGCGGTTGGCATGGTCGGACTATAGCACTCAGGAGATTTACATTCTTATCAAACAGATAAGGTCCTCGTCTGCGTCTGAAGATGTGCAGATGGCAGAGATGAGGACGCATTTGGGAAACATCTGACATGTTTAACCCTTTCCTTTTGCCTTGCCTCCCAATCCTCCATGTTGCAAGAACCACACTGCAATACACCCCCGGGCCCGAAGGCAAAACGGTTTAGATTTTAATCGCCTTGTCTTTCCTTCAAGGGGATCTGATGAAAACAACAAGGGCCATTCATCAGAAAATTACACAACTCCACCAAGTGGTAAATAAGAGTCAGTGTACTCGATGTGCACCTTGTATGGTGTGAAGGCTGTGAGAAAACCTGCGAGAAACAGCAGCATACGAAGAAAAACCATGTCCAGAATCCAGATCCTACACACACCTGCACACGCACACGCACACACACACTCACGCTCACACAGAGTGTGTACAGGTGCAGACTCACGGTGGATGGAATCAGGATTGGAGAATTATCAGCAGTAACCAGGTTGAGGATGACCTCCATGGTAGCCAAACACTGTAGTGAAAATTCCGTGGTCTTTTTATTTATTTGCACGCCTCTCTGGAGATGACCACAGCGCGGTGAGAGAGGCCGAGCGTGGCCTCCGGGGAGCATTCATCACTCAGCAAACGTCTCCCACAGCCCACTTGACATCCCCACCCACACATCCCCAGGACTTTTGGAAGATGATTGAAAATATCTGAATCCAGGCAAACCTTGAGTATCAATAGCTCCAGAGCTTATAGATCCGCTGGATCACCAAGGAGCCCCCTCATTAAAACCTATGGCTACACTTCACTGCTAATGCAGCTCTACCAACATACATACGGTTTTCCGAGCATTGCTCCCAGAGACAGTGTGCATCAGTGGGAAAAGGAGCACGGCTCTGAAGAAAGGGGTCCATCTGCTGCAGGTTTGGGGGGGTGACAGGACCAAGGTAGTTAATCAAACTCACAAGGCTGGCTGGAGGCAGAGTTGAAAGAGGGAAGAGTTCACTGTGCTCAAAGAATCCACCGGGGATAAATCCACAGAGGAAGAAAAAAAGGAAGTGACCCGGAGGATGGATGTGAGGGAGCAGCCAGAAAAAAGGAGCCCATCAGGAGCTGTCACAGAGAGGGAAACACAGCGAGAGGGAGCAAAGGAGAGCGAGGGGCTGGGAGAAGGCTTTTTGAAGAGAGGGATGGTGGGGGGGGGACCGTCGCTTCTGTTGGGGTTTCTGGGCCAGCCCAGCTCTGCAACAGCGCTCAGCTCAGGCAGCTCAGAGAGCAAAATCCCGTGTTCCCGCTTCAGTTTTCACGTTGTCAGGTTCAATCAGGCTCACAGGTGGGTTAGCAGTAATGAATCACCTTTTGCTTCCAATGTGCGCTGATGAAAAAGTGTCGGCCGGTCCCCGCTCACAGTAACAATGACCCGTCTGAACTGTGCTTAAAGGAATTTTATGTAACATAAAAAAAAAAAAAAGCGCTGAACATTTTTGCTTGGTAGGGTGGGAAAAAACAACCTGGGAAAAACAAGCTTATACAGATTACAGTCATATGATAACGACAAAGCTGCTATTTAAAACCCTACATATGTGCACATGTGATTATGATTGTACACAACAGGGCTTGCGTTTACGAGCACGACAAATTACCCCAAAAATAAATAAATCAGAGGTTGTGTGTAGTCAGTCGCCTTTGCTGCCGTAAAAACACCACAGATTCATATTCAAACACAAACACCATTTTATGACCTTGCTCCTCGTTGCATCATTCTATGCAATTAAGCTCTGGGGTCTGTGAAGCATGACTTCCAAAACCAATTAGGGGGAATAAAAGCAACTCATGGTGCATGAAGGATAAAGCTGGACAAGCGCTCCACAAACTTCTGAGCAGGCGCCAATAAGAGGGAGGAGAAGAGCATGAATGCATGGCTTTAATGAGAAAATGGGAGGAGTCCGGAGGGAGACGGTGGGGAGGATTAAAGGAAAAGGCTGCTTACACCACAAGAAAACAACTCGACAGGATCATTCAATCACTTTAAGTTAAAGCACTTCACCTAGATTCTCTTACCGGTACTTTACTTGAAAAAACCAAACACACTTGAGAGTAGCTGCTTAATTAAGTGTCCTTTGGTCCCTCCCAATGACACCATGCACAAAAACCCTTGCTTAAATAAGAATTTAAAGCTTTCAAGAATGTTAGTAATAAAAAATGAACTTTATGGGGCACATTTCTGAACCCTGACAATCATGAGCAATCCACCCAGTGGATAAAAATTCTAAGTACTTGACAGCCTTAGTATTTTTGCATTGACAGTCATCCTTAGTCACTTATGGGAATCTTGTTTGGATGATTTTGACTAACGGGTTCCCCTCAGACAGGCGTGCATTGCATTCATTTGAGCCTGCAGCGTCGCCTATACATACTGTACTGTGTCCCCCCCCAGCCGCTCCTGTCAGTCCAGAGGCTGAGTGACTAAGGACATCGTTGTTCATTCTCAGGCCGCAGGATTTAATAGCATACCGAAAATAGCCCGGTGGCTCTGCAATGCCAAATTCACTGGGGGTGGGTCGCCCTTGTGCCCTGACAAGTGACAGCCAATGAAAGCTAAATAGAAAAGGAAGGTTTCAGCCTCAAGGGTGTACCTTGGCGGTGTCAAATGGGTCAATGATGGAGGACAAAAGTGACAGCCAGGACTGTAAAACATGCAATTTAAATTGAGAGAGATTGAACTGGGAGTTGAACAAACTTCTAAGAAACAGCTTAATGCAATATTACAAAAAGGGGAAGCTCAGAAGAAGGGCAGTGGTCATATTAGCATCCTGTTTGTCTAATCAAAACCTCCTCATATGCTCTTTTAGTTTTTGGTTTTATCCAGTTTTTTTGGTTCCTACTAATAATTATTTGTGCCTCAGTGAAAGTAATTAGCAGAAAACCTTGCGTGACCTGTTTAATACCTTTCATATTAAGAAAGCAATAGAAAGTAAAATCTCCCAAACTTATTTTAATGTAAAAAGACCACAATAATAACAAAGAAGATTAAATTAGGGTTGAGCAACGACAATGAGCCCAGAAATCTAATACATCGAGATAATCTGAATAAATTAGAAGATAAACAAAATTTGTCAACATGGAAGAGACAGGATCTTAAAATTAAACTGCAGTATATGTGCTATCATTGTGGGTACCTAAGCATAAATAAATAAATACACTCCCTGCCGCACCTTTGTAGCTTTCATTAGATCTCAAATTCCTTTGTTCTGTTGCCGTTCACAACCTCATCTGATAAGGGCTTTCCAGACAAAACAATGACTTAATCTGATGACAACACTTCACATGACAACATTTCTTTGACAAGCACGTGTAAATGGAAGGGAGAACCAGATGAACAAGTGTTGGGTGGCCAGAAAATCTGCTCCAATGTTTTGACACACCCAGCAGTTTAAGGTCTGGGTACAATAGAATGCTGAATTTTTCAGGAGGCCCGATTAATATGGATGACTGCACAGAGCACACAAACAAGAAAATCAAACACTAAAACCACAGTTTTCATACCCAAACATAGATTTTCATTTAATCTGGTGTGCAGCGGCCTGTATGGGAGAACAAAACGTATAAATAGTGAGAGTAAATAAAATAATACAGAAAAAACCTGACATGCACACAGTGGTATTCTCCTCAGGGAGTGGTATTTGTGATTGATTATAAAGTGCCACAGAAGGGGGGGGTAAGAGGTTACGTAAAGGCAGAAGAGCGAGAGCTTTGTCTGCACAAACTGGAAGTAATTCAAGCCCGAGAGAAAGGAGACAACCATGACTCGGGGGGGGGGGGGGCTCTGGCCATGTTGACAATACCTTCCGTATAAAAAGATGTGGTGGCTCCAACACGGGCTGCCACTTGTCTAAGCTGCAGCATAATCAATGGTGCTGTTAGCAGTTACATAAACCATAGGGTACTATGCACACAGGGCTGCTGTGACTGTAGGTTCAGGCTGGGACAATTCCAAGGGGGCTTGAGGAAATAGTGAAGAAAAACAAGAGTAGCAGCAACAAACAAATATTGTAGTAACAGTGATGTTAATGTCCGCCCAGATCTGGGAGCAGATGTGGTGCACGACTGTTTACTTCCTGTATCTGTCACATGGGTGGTTGTTGGCACGACCCCCAATCTTGTAGGAGGTTAGCAGCAGGTCTTAGGCATTCTCACTCAAATGTGTGCTATCAATGGATTCTTCCCAAGGTAACAAGGATGTGAACAATCAAATTTTATTTTGAAGTCATGTGTTTAAGACCCAGGGAGGAAACATGGAGAAAAGGAAGGTGAAACTATACAGTAAAGATGAGAGTGCATGATCAGGTAAAAGGCGGGTGTTTGAAGAGAAGCAACGTTTGTCTAACTTTAATGGTGTGTGTATATGGTGGAGCTGCTTCTGTTGATCCTGATTATGTAATGTGGTAGCAAAAAGTGGCACCGGCCCAAAATGAAGAGTTGGCCTGGCTGGTTGCTTTACAATAGCCAGAGCACCAAGGGACAGTGTACAGGGCCAAATATACTGCCACCGCTTCATAAACAAGCCCACGAAGTATCCTGAACAACGAGTCAAGATGTTCTTGCACTGAAAGGTTATGCAGCCCACATTTACCTTACTGGATGATGAGGGACATTCTGGTACTAGTTTGAAACGCTTGGTGAACTTACTCATTAGTCCTCTGTGAGAAAGTATACTTAATAACAGGAAACTAGATAATATAGGCTCATATTTGAAAGGTTTGACAGAGAAGGACAAAATAAAACTGTTTGTTTAAGTGCACAGTTGAGGTTAAAACATCTGAAAGTGTTTATCTGTGTATGATCCAGATACTTGTAAACACTGGCAAAAGTGCTGACAAAAACCAAATTCAGAATCAATCAAAAACAACTCGATCCGAGTTACTACAGGCAGGGACAAATAATTTGACTGAAAATCACATAGACACATGATGAAAAAGACAAGTTCTTCCTTTCCTCTCCATTCTGAGGCAATATATAAGCTGCCACATGGAAAACTGACGTTAAATATATCAAGAATAATGTTAGATTTAAATGTCAGCCACAAGGGGGAGCCACAGCACAGAACATGCTGGACATGACATTTCTGCATTTTTCCCCGTGCTGACAATCATTTCCTGGCAGGTTTCCTGTCAGTAACATTTCCTTTTGATTGCATTTTTCTCTGAAGCCTTTCTCCTAGTTGTCAGATGAGCAGACGTTTTCATCAGACTTGCTTTGATGCAGAAACTCTGTGTATTCTTAATGACAAGAAGGAGAAAGGGTGATTAAGTCAGAGAGACAACTGACCCAACCAACATGGTTAAAAATAACTCTGGGTATAATTGTGAAAAGAGATAAGAAAAAGAGGGAGTCAGAAAACAGAAAAGGCATATCTGTGTTGCTACGTCAACATTGAAAACCCATTAAACATTATCTACCCAAGTGAAACAAATGATGGTTCAGCTGTCTGGGTGGATTTTTGGACTCTTGGCTGATACGCACAAGAAAAAGACAACATTTCCCATGAGGCTTCTGATCAGCTCGGAATTGAATTCAAAGTGGGTCAGTGGAGCAGAGCCGAGCTAAACAATCTATAGCCTCATCCATAATTCATCAGTCACACAGCTGATAGAGACTGAAAAGGGAGTGCCCTCTCCTCATCTGGCTGTCTGTTGTTTCTGCTCTCACTCGGGGGGGGAAAAAAGGCAATTTCCCTCTGAAAACAACCTTCACCTGGCCAGATCCAGATGTGTGACGTTTCATCAATGTGCACGGTTGTCTATTTGACTCAGATGACAGATTCCCCAGTCGATCCAATCTAGGCCAGAGGACAGCCTCCGAGGAACAGATATATGGGTCAAGGTTGATCAGAACATCCTCGGTGACCGACTGAACAACGCGGCGACGGCTGAGAAAACAAAATGCCGCGTGAGCACGTGAATGCCCACGCTGGTGACCTCACTAACGCCTTCACACAAGCGCACACCAGTTAAAGAGGAAGAACCAGCTGCAGGCCAAAAATAAATACACAAAGGATGACCCCGTGGCGGCTCAGTGCTGACATGAGCACATAAATTCACATGACCCTTCGGTACAAAAATCCACAACAAACCCTAAAATTTTCAGTCGGGTTTTACAATCGTAAGTGTTATTTCCTGAAAAGGTCAAAGTATAATGGCCAGATATGGTCACCCAGGAGGTATGAGTTCTCATTACTGCGCAGATCACACATTATCGGGGGGTATCATCAGCTTTGGGTTCACTATAAAGCCGGAGCTTTTACTTAAACACATTATATCTGGAGGGATGAGCACGTGACAGTCCTCGGTATGCGTGGACCTTGATGCCATGTGGAGCATTAGTATGGGTGTGTTTGGGCTGGTTCCCACTGTGGATGCTAATGGAGGCGGGCTGATAAGGATGTTGGCCCACATAATCAAATCTGAATATTCAGCAGCCAAATTAAACAGGCTGGGGTGATGCTTCAAAGGGAGCACAAACAGTTGGGCGGAGGAGAAGTGCGCACGCACACACACACATACACACACACACCTAATCAAAAATACATTTTAATGATACAACAAAACCGTTGATGTTACATCTTTTTACTTGAGAAAAAAAACCTTCATTAGGAAAACATTCGTTTATTGAAATTAATCCAGAAAGAGGAACAGGAAACAGCATTGATGTTAGGGCGGACCCACACAAGGCTTGTTGCCCCAAACTGTTTCAAACCTCACCCTCCTCCCCAGCCTTCCCCCCTCCTGCCTCCTGTTCTCAGTGCTCCAGGTCCAAACATGCCGGAGCACCATTCCCCTGTTATTAGACATCCTGGACGTGTCCTGCAGGACAATGGACATCATTACAGATAACGTATGCGCCAGCGCCCAGATCTGAGCTGGTTGCCGTTGCATAAGCCAAGAAAACAGTCTCGGCTTTGAACTAACTTGAACCCTTTGCTGCGGAGGTTGATTGTCGGACATACGTCAGCAGTGCATCATGCCCATCTTCTAACACGTGGCTAAAAATGAAAAACTTGCTCAGCAAAATGCACAGCAGCCTAATTTTAGAGGACCTAATTTCTCTGCTGTGAGAGCTTCTTTCGCTCAAAAAATGATGAGGTGTTTGATAGATCAGACATTCAACCTGCGAGTGTTCAAGCAGCAATCATAATCCCTGTTACCATGGAGATGGTCATGCAGCCCCACTCTCTGGATAGACTGGACAGAGATGAGAGTGAGAGATGAATGGGGAGGGTCTCAAATGAAAAGAAGGTAAAGGAGGAAAATAGATGAAGAGGGGAAAGCTAGAGGACATCTCTGACATAAACAGGCTAAAAGTCAGGTGCATTATGGTTTTTGGTGTGCACGTAGAAGGTGTGGGTTTAAAGGAGTCATCCCAAACACAGTGAAGCTTTCAGATGTTTTACAACTGTCCACAGGCTAGTGGAGAACACCCCCCCCCCACACACACACAGTGAGAACATTTAATATAATTAAGGAGGAAGTAAAGGATAAGATAAAGGTCAGGATAGGAAAGACACTGTCTCAGTCAATAATGCTGATTGCAGTATTTGCTCCTCTGATCAATGATTGTGTTTGTGCAGGACACACAACTGAATATTACAGATCAATAACCCGAGCACTGCCTATACGTAGAACGTTTTGCCGAGGGCGGCTAATTTGCAAACCACAGTGCGATGACATCATCTGCTGTTTACTAAAGGCACAGACTCTGTCATTGCCTCCGGCTGTCCCACGCACCTTCGAGTCAATTGAAACTCTGTTGTTTGATCATCCGCAGGTCCGACTGCATTCTTTTCTGTGACTACAAAGCTATCAGATGTTGACTTTTTTTCCCTAAAGAAATCTGGATTTCCTGCAGTCCAGGTTGTGGTGACTGAAGCAAACGTCCACAACCTGAAGCCCTTGAATCAACAAGCCTCTGTGCAGCTCTGCTCCCTCCTCCTGCGGCTGCAACTGTGTTGCTACTAGGATATAAGATACCAGCCGTGATTGAAATCCTCTTTCTACAAGAAAAGGATTCAAATATCACCCACATACAGGATTTTAATTCAGCACAATGGAACGAGGAGGGTTTTGTTTGATGGAAGATGAAATCTAATTTAGGTGGTAATTGTGGGCTTTTGTTCACGTGTGGTAGGAAGAAAACTTTGTTTAGCTCATATTTAAGGAACAGGAAGCTAATCTAAAAAATGTTTACAAGGATCAAGCTCCAAATTGAACAACTGCAGAGCATCAGGTTCAAATCTAGGTCCAATAACCACCCGCTGTTGGAATTCTATCAACTTTATGCACAGCCAATCTAATGATTTAGCCTTTAATGTCTCTTAACAGACGGCCACCCGCTACTGCTTTTCAAAAGAGAACCTCTTACATTAAAGATCTGACGCGTCCCAAGACTGAACTAACTATTTTTGTTTCTTTTTACCTCCATCTCAAAGACCAAAATACTGAAATCAGTCCATCAGGCCCTGACAAACACAAGATATTTAGTCATTTTCATCACCATTCTCTATATGCAGGATGCCCGGTTTGAACATCTTGACCACGGCTGCGTGCAATTCATGAGCGACTGGCATGAGTCAGAACCAACAATCTTGGTTCAAGCTTGTGTTTTTCTTACTGTCGACGCAGTTACTAAGTTAAGTTGTTTATGAAAAAGGCTGAAAGTATTTACAGTATTGGTTGACATGGTGACCCACGGGATTATTGAAAATAGATTTCTCCATGTGAACAAGTTGGAAAAAAGAAACGGATGGAAAATCAAGAAGAGTGCTGGACATGTGCTATGGCCTGAGGTGAAGATTCGGGTTTGATACCCAGGGGAGGCCACGCTGGATATTAGCAGACAGGCCCTGAAGGATGTTTCAGTATGTTGTCTACAGACAAACACAGCCTCATTCTCCCTCACAAAAGCTGCAAGAAGACTCAATGTTGGCTTCTGTTTCAGCTCAACTTTGCTGGTTCCCAACACAATGCCTGGACTCTTTCCTGCACGAGGATGTCTTCCGACCTGACAGAAAACAGCACCTTCAGATTCTTCAACACCTCCCTCTCCAGCATTCGTCAGCCCGACATCCTGAAGTGACCATTCACCAGACCGCTTAACGAAGCTAAACACAACCAATGGATGTGTATTCGGTCTGTCAAATCATCAGCGACTAATTCTAATCAATCCCGCAGCCTTAGCACAGCTGTAAAACATTAGTTTGCAAAATGAAGAGCTACAACACAGAACGCTAAACTGTCACCGGGGGGGCAGATATGTCAAATTCTCAGACAGCGCAATTGCAAGTAGGCTACAAACTGTCACTAATCAAACATATTTACCAATGAATAGGCGCTTGATATATACGTCTGCCGGTCGTACTCATGTTCCGCGAGTTACTGTTTAACAGGAGCCGAGATAAAGTGCAAAAAAACAAACCACTGAGATACAGCATGGATCAAACCACCTCGGAGGGAATGGAAACTCCCCCTCCACTGCAAAAGAAGTAGATACGTAAGGACAAAGCTTTTTTCCACTGTTGTCTGCTGCAGGATATCCTAAGTTTGTGAAACTGACAATTATTTTTTGCACATTTACCGTTCATGAAAAACCACCAGATAGACAGAAAATGACAGCAAAAGAAGTAGCAGAGAGAAAGATGGACAAAGAGTGGAGAGAAAATCCAAAAGGGTCTCAACAAAACCTGAATCAAATGAGACGCAGTGTGGAGACGGGAAGACACGGGCGGGATTGTAGAAGTCGACCAGCTTACCTTGGAGTACTGCCTACGAAGACTGAAGCGCTGCACCATCCTCACTGAAGGAAGCCCCCACAGCTGGAACTCCTGTTCTAGTCTTCTCCGCTCATATATCACCACAAAGTGCACTTTGTTTCACATAGTACGAACTGTGCATTCACAGGTGCACACTGAAGGTGCCCTTGCTAACCTCCTCTTCAAATATCTGTATGCACACACTTGTCTGGAACACATCGTTTTCTTCCACTATGCAAACATGTGTAGGGGGGGGGAAGAGGGGGAGAGGAAAATGAAAAAAGGGAGGGAGAGCATGCAGAGATAAAGACAGCTCAGCTGTGTTGCCCTCAACTCATCTTCACAATGATCCCCTGAGTTGGCTGCCTCGATATCTCATACAGACGCACACTCTGACGCATGCGAGATGCCCACACCGCAGAGCTGTCAAAGCAAAAAATGATTTCCAGCAGAGCTGCACACAAGTCTCACAGACACACACAGCCCACCACATCCTCTTCTCAATAAATGCACACAGCCTCGGCTTTCACTCATCTAGAACGAGGCAAGGTTACCTCCTCCTTCCTGTCCGTGAGCTGAGGGGTGGGGCGAGGAGGAGGAGGAGGAGGAGGAGATGGTGAAAGAACGGTGGTGGGGGAGGAGATGAGAGGGGAGGAGGGACCAGATGACTGTCTATGCTAACTCCAGGGACAGAGGGAGGGGGACAGGAAGGAAAAGAAATGGGAAAATGAGGAGGAAAGGGGAAAGGTGGCTCAGGAGGGAAACTGATAAGAGAAGACAAAAAGATTTATCTGTACGCTCATATCCTAACCTGGACTTACAGAAGGATGCCATACACCTCCTTGGTTGGCCACACTGTTGTTATGGCAACACAAGCAAGGCTTAGTTCAAGGCAAGTTTTGGGGTAACCACGGCGACTGCTCGGCTGACCTGAATGACATTGCTGCGCTGCCTTCAAGAGATGCAGCGTTTAGGTGTTGAGGGGTTAGAGAGGTGCCAATCTCTGTTATCCATCCTTAACAGCCGCCATTGTTCAAGGGCTAATGAAGCGCAGATGTCTGACTTAAAGGCTGATTTGTCATCACCAGTGAGATCATCCTCTAAGAACTGGAGGGTATTTGGCTGTGCAGATGATGAAAGGTGAGATGTATATTACCTAAAGCTCCTTGGGTAATGGCATGGCCATCACTGATGGTGCGATACCCTGGTATCGCTCTGTCACAACTGTCACTCTCTGTTTTTACCAACCTGAAAATGTAATTCATACCAAAAATGAGATCATAATGTAAACACAGCCTCTGCATGAACCAAGCCCTTTGCAGCTTACAAGTGGGTAAAATGGTCAGACAGTGACCTCTAGTGGCTGACTAAAGAAACAGCGCTTCGACATAGCTCACATTTAATTTGATGCAACATCTTCAACAGCATTCACAACCTCCAAGTTAAATATGAACTGTTAAAGTCATATTAGATGTCTACTTCTTCAAAAAAGATTTTCTTTTATTTGAAAACTGATTTTCAACCAATCTCCGCCAAGCAGCTCATTTGCACCCGAAACTAATAATTAATTGGAACACTTTCAATGAGTTAGTCTATAGCTCGTATGGTGCTCGAGGGTTAGGGTTAGGGTTGGTTGAGGCTATGATTAAAGAATCAAGACACTTCAAGACAGAACAAGCGAGAGAGAGCGATACAGACAGAGAGAGAGACGGAGAGAGATCAGAGTTGTTTCCCATTAATGGAGGTGGTTGAACTGAAAAACAAGCAGCTCCTTTCTCCACATATTGTGAGGTAGTACAAAGTTACCTAATATAGTCAAATGCTTTGTGATCAAAGCCCCATGGCTTTTCTTTTCTTTGAAAGATCAATTGTCAAGGTCCCTCCCGAATTCAGAACACCACTTAAATTTAATGAGCTCTTGCTTGGCCATTATCAACATTTACTGAAAACGAAATCAAAATCCGTAAACACATTTATTTTATAGTTATTTATATATAGAGTTATCTATATAGAGTTATTTTGCTACCAGAAAGACATAAGAGATCAAATTCAAGAGGTCTTGATGTGTCATGGTCCAACTAAACATTTCAAGCACAGCACACTCTGGGATATCACTCCTCACATTAAAGTCAAATGTTTTTCCTAATAAAACATGTAAATGCAACAGGGAGTGCAGAGATGCACCAGTTGGGCTCCGAGGCAGAGATAATGAATTGACTGTCACCTACTCTGTCTGTTTCCTCTGTGGACTGGTACCCCGATGAGAGCACCACATCACCTCCAGCATGCGCCGGGGTGGGGCTGCTGGGCGTGGTGTCGGTGGTGGAAGGGGATCTAGGACGGCTCGTGTGCTGCTGCGGATCATGGGTGTTGCGGCGGTGCAGCGCCTGGGGGCTGCCCCTCAGGAGAGGATCTCGGTCTCCGCTGCCGGACCCTGAATTGGATCCCTTGCTACGCCGACTCTGGAGGCTGGTCCCGCGCTTCATCGTGCCGGCTGCGGCTGAGCACTGCCCAGCTGCAGGAGGAACCACAGGAGCAGAAAGGCAGTCAGAGTCATGGCAACGTGGCCCCAAAATGTCTTTGGAGCTAGAAGGGGGGGTGCCGCTTGCTGACATTACAGAAGAGGATGAGGATGATGAGGAAGAAGGGGCGCAGGAGTGGGCGAAGCGCTTGCGTTGCTGGTGGAAAAGGTGCTTTAGTCCCTGTCCAAAAACCTTCATGTTCTCCCTACAGCTGTGGTTCATTTTACCCAAAGAGGGCTGTGATTCAGGCCTCGAGCCCTGACTGTTCCTAGCTCTGCTCCAGGACATGAATTTGATGCTTTCTGCCGTTCGTTCATTCCATTGGGGCCCTGACACACTCATAAGCTGCAGGGAGAAAGTGTCCCATTACAACCTCTGTGGAATTTTTCTTTTCTACATGCAGAGGGTCAGATCAGGAAAATAACTGAAGGATGGAAGAGGAAAGAACAGAAGAGAAGGCAACAGTTAAGGGATGATGGGACGGTCAGATGGAGGACTCAGCAGAGGTCAGAGGGATGGATCCTAAGCGGGAGTGTGCATCTTCCCTCAGGGAAGACAGCCATGCTGGTCTAGTCCATAGAAAGGGATGGAGAGAGTCTGGAATACTGGATGAATCTAGAAAAATGCAATGTAGATCTTAATGTGTTAAAAAAATAAAAGACACACCAGGCTGAAGGACATTGAGAAGACAGAAACGACAGAAAGAAATGATGGCTCGCATCAGCAAAGCTCACCTACCATCAGCTCAACTTTCGGCCACGTGCGATTGGTGGATTACCTGAGTGGGAGGTGGAGACAGGAAGGAGAACAGAAAAGAAAATGAATATTAAAAAGAATATTAAGATGCAATAACATTTCTACTCTCAATCCCACAAATCAATCTGTCAATTTTTATCCTTTTTTACTGGGCCATTTTGTGTGTGTGTGTGTGTGTGTGTGTGTGTGTGTGCGTGTGCGTGTGCGTGTGTGTAAAACCTGAGGAGCACCTAGATGTTTCACCGAACGTCTTTTCTTGACAGTTTTTAGCATTAGAAAACATAGATGCTTACAGGGGATCCAACAAGGACACTGTGAAATGCTGCATCACAATTTCTGCTTAATTTTTAGGCTATCAAACTTGTCCAGAGGCGTCCTGGCCCGTTCCCATTAAAGGAAATCGAAGATTAACTGAGAGCTTTTGCATCGATTCGTCTCTGTGAACGCGTCTAGTGGACTGGTGCAGCGCTGTGAGACACAACTTTCTGTCCACTCCATCAGGAGTGGAAGCAGCCTGGGGAGGCGAGAACTTTCACCCAAGATCAAACTGCACAATGTCAAATGTCCCGCAGACGGATCTAGATCCACCTGACAGGACAAAAGGCACAAGCTAACCTCGAGGGGAAGAAGGATTATGTTTGTCAGTGCTCATGTCGGGAAAAGAAGCCATCTCGGGGTGAAGTGGGCCATGCGCTCGCACAATCTCATCTCGAAATTAAATTTTCGTTACGACGGGTTTGATTGACAGCGCCGTGACTCAGCACATCCACAGACGGGAAGCTAATTACCAAGGAGCTGTGCGCAGATAAACATGACTTAAAATAGCAACGCCCGCACGAATGGCTACACTCCTGAACGTTCGCAATTCTGTTCCTTTCTCCGGTTAGACCACTGCCACACAGGAGGGAAACATGTAGAAATCATGAATTATTGATGCACGTGTGCTCGCACCAGGAGACAATTAATTGGCATTTCCAGGCACTCAGAATAATGTGCAATTAATTAAGTTCGACTGTGCAATAAGTAGCGGTATAAACCCCTGCTAATCTTGTCCTGAAGCTGGGGTTGAATCTGAGGACCCCTCCCGTCCCCGCCAGCCATCCCTCCATCTGTAACCCCCCCTCTTCATCCCTGAGATGATCCAGTGGTGGATTGGGTGTTTTCCTGATTGCCTGGAGTTTTATATTCACACTAAATCCTCTTTCAGGAGCCTTTGGAGGACAAAGCTGTATTGTGACCGTGTACGCGCGTGTATCTACGAGATGTCCCCGGTCTTTGATTCGTTTCAGCAAAGCTCATAATTCCACCTTGATGAGGGGGCGACGCGAACAACAAACGCCAGCTGGATCTTGGAATGATGATGATCCTGCTCCAAATCAAATCAGTCTATTCTATCTCACCTTGTTTTACACTGACATTGAACCTCAATTATTCAAACAAAGGTATAAAAACTATAAAATATAGAGTTATGAATTAGTGTGTGTGTATGGAGGAGCTCTGGTGTCATTTTGCCATTTTAAAAAGTTATTATTTGAACAAAAGAAGCAATTTTAGATTTTGTTTTGCAATTACTGATGAATAAATTAATCTAACTAATGAACGTGTTTGTTTATATTAATGAATATTGAGGATAATCCCCAGGTCACAATTCTAGGAAGATGCCCTGGATGTATTTTTGGAAACACGGATGCATGTTTTAGTGTAATTAAGCCTGAAAGAGATCAGTGATTAACAGATGCCAGCGCAGCCTGAGTGAGTCAGCAGGTTCCATTCTGTCAGAGGTGAACTGCAGATGGACAATCACCATTCTGAAACCCTTTCACCCTCACACAGCCCCTCCATCACATGCAGCGACACACATATGTGCGTCCCTTAGCTCTCCATTCCGCTCCTCCATGCCGTCATTGTCTTTGGCCAGCTGAATTGGCCGTGGTGACAGCTCAGCAGAACCCTGGCACGGACCAATGTGTCAGCGTTCAGACAATGTAGAGCATGTGAACGTCGACGCGTCGGACCAGTTTCAATGAGCCACTGTGATAAATACTTCACAATAATCCTGTTTCTCCCTCTTCCTCTCCTGCCCCTCGCTGACGTCCGATGAGCTCCCTGCCAGGGTTCACTCACGGAAAGCTCTCTGGACAAAGATATGAGGCGGAAATAATGTGGTCCCAAAATAACGGCCATTATTAATGGCGAGACTAAACCCTCTTAAGTGTCGATAGGTACTAATGACATTTCCTGTGGTCAATCGAGGCGGCCATGCTGCGGGTCTTTGTTAAACACAAACGCCTCGCTCAAAATATGGCTAAAGCCTAAACAAGCACATGCAGTGTTTTTCCAGAAGCGTCCAAGAGCTGGCATGAAATAGAGCCCTCTTTGTTCCCGCTCAGCCACACACAATCCCATCACTGCGGCTCTTTCACTGACAGGCGCGCATCAATACGAGGGGAATTAGGCCAGAGAGTTCTGGCAACGGCGTCTGTGTCTGATCGCATGCACAAATATGCTTTTCAGCTTTTAATGTGAAAGACACAGAAAGAAAGAAAAAAGGAAAGAACGAAAGAAAAAGAAAGAAAGAACGGGAAGGTTTTTGCTTGTAAGCAACGAGGGCGTGTGTATGCTGGATCATATCGCATTCAACAGCTGTATAAAGGCAGCATGAGAAGGAAATAGGAACAATGGGTGTTGCGTGCGTGCATGTGTGTGTGTGTGTGTAAGAGAGACAACAAACAGCAGATTTGTGTAAGTCATGACATGGCAAGAGATTAGTTTAACTGCCAACAGTGTGACTAAATACACAACTCTTTGTGCTGGACAGTAAGATAAGACAGACAGGCTTAAAGAGAGACGGAGGAGATCACACTGGATCAAAGACATCCGCCTGGGGTGTGGCTTGTGTTTGGGTCAGACCCCCGAGAGCTTGTGTGTGTGCGTGTGCGTGTGCGCGCGTGTGTGTGTGTGAAGGTGAATGGCAGGTAGTGCAATGCCCTGCCGTGTTTAGATGAACCCGCTGGGGTTCACTGTTGCCAAAGACCAGCTTAGATTTCCAGGAACAGCACAATTCAGGATGCACACCGACACCCTCTCACACCGGGGCAACGAAAGCAAGGAAAAGTAGTAGAAAGTAAGAGATTAATGTGTAAGCCCGACACCTCCTCTAGATGGAGAGCCTCCTGCTGTGTGTGGGTGTAAAAAATGTGGACGTTTGTGCTCACACGCACAGTTACGGGACATCCTTGGAGGACACGTCCCATACTAGACACCCGTCCGTCCCCCAAAGAACTCTGCAGTCTACCGTTGCAACAACGGAGCTGCCTTATTTAAAGTACACCACTGCTTCTGCGATCAACACCACAAGAAATGTTGTAATAAATAATTCACAATAGCAAACTACACCGCACCGCATGGGGCCAACGTCTCAAACCTGACGGAGGCCTTGAACGCCTCACGCGCTCGCTGCCGTTCACTGGTAAAAATGGATGTTCTTGGATGAGATAAGGAGGTTAATTTCTGAGTCCCCTCTAGTGAGCTTCACTGGCTAACCCGATAGCAGTTTAACCGTTGCCAGGCCTCCGAAGTGACTCACATTTCAGCACTGGGGGGGCACCATCATCACCGGTACACAGGCTGGAAACCACCTACACCCGAGCCCAACGCTAAATACCACAGATTGCACCGAGGGGAATGTGCGAAAGGGTCAGCGCTCTTTATGTCACAGAAAGAAAGCTGCCAGGTTCTCGGGCCAGGGAGCATCTGGTTCCTTGTAGCTCCAACAGGTGAGAACAGCTTTACGCAGTCAGATATAAATCATCTCTACGGTCATCTATTTAAATAACTCTTGGGTCAGGTCTCTGAACTGAGGTAACCAGATATCTCTGCAGCCTGGTTCAGAGGGATCAGCACATCCAAGGTCTAGACTACGAGTTTAATGTTGAGACAAATATACAAGCTGCAGGTCAACGGTATCAAATAACTGGGCAAACAAATCCGCCAATATTTTTCTTCAATTATTTTAAACGCTCGTAAGGAAAAGACAGTGGGCACAGAAATGCCTCACCCATAAATGTTGCTTCACACGGCTCAGCACATCTCAGCAAGACGTCGTTTAGCTGCCAGCGTCGCCGCACATTTTCCCCACTAATGTAATATGTATTACTTAGATCCGACATGTCCTTCTCTGTCAGAATTGTGGGAGTACACGTTTGCCTGCTTCTTTACAAGCTTCAACACCAAAGCCAACAAACCGAACTTTGGTACAGCTGAATATGACTTGAAATTATAGATGTTTTTTCTAAATGACCTGACTGAAAGCTTGCCAATAAACATATTATACAGTTTAGCAGCCTCAAGAAAATCCTCTCCACATATGTGCAACTGCATTTAATTTGTGTCATCTGCTCTTTCGGCATGTTTGTTGTGAGGAAGGCATGTTTGCTCTCCATGCTACCAGTCACTTAGCTGCTCTGACAACAAGCTGAGCTGTGTGTAAACCTTGTGATCTGCCCTCTGTCACATCCAGGCCTGTGTTGTGCGACGTTGCGCGTAAATTGCAGCAGACATCTCCACCTTTCAAAAGCCCTGCGCTCCGAGTTGCAAGCGCCGCGCACACAACTGCACACGCGTGTGCACATTTCGCCCCGTAGAAAGAATTCTAAGCATAGCCGGGGAGACACAATGTGAGCACAGGGGGAAGAGGAGGTGGTGGAGGAGGAGGAGGAGGAAGAGGGCAGCGTCATCGTGGTGGTCTGACTGTGGAAGCGAGACATGAATGGCTGTGTTTGCAGTGCCCTGAAGGGCCAGCCAAGCTCTCAGCCACTTAGCAGAGGGTACTGAACAGATAGAGGTATACATCAGTCCGTACCGGACCCATCCAAGGCTCTAAAGCCATGGGATGGACCGCGCGGTGTCACAAGTACAAGGTTACGTAATGGTCAAGAAAGACAGGGACACTTATCAGAACAAATGAGTGAAGGAAAACTAACCTTCAGTCCATAATCAGGTGAATGGAGGAGATTCCCTTCAGGTCAGGGGCAACCTGCTGCACCAGCTCTGCAAAACTTAAAACAAAGCAAGAAAACGGTGAGTTTGGCTCCGAAATGCTGTAAACGCTTCCCTGGCCCGGATGCAGACCGCCTGTTTATGGGCTCGTTCATCCATCACTACAGATAAGGCTGACAGTAGGTTGCAGAAATAAAACAAACTCCTATCAGCCCTCGGCAGATGTAATGAGGCTGTATTTATTCACTCTTCCCTTGTCTTCAATCCATCAGGCTGCATTAGTCAGTGGACAGTCAAATAAGTCCTCTGGCGTTTATTAAAACTTGAGCAGGATGCAAACAACTGCAGGATGCAAACAACTAGCAGCCAGAGGCTAACATCATAAGCCACAGGGACGCACTAATGCGACATTGTCATGATTGTACTTCAGGAATTAGCCAGAAAGCAAGCTGGCGGTTAAAAGACCACATGGAAAACACACAGGGGTGTTTAGATCTCCATATTCTAAAGCTTTGGCTGATTGTTTGCTCCTACACAGGCAATGACACAAACTTATTTAACTTTCAAAGAAAATTACACTGCAACCTTTTCTACGTTTTAGAACCTAAACACCGACGGTAAATGATTGCAGGAGATGAAATAACATTTTGCCACGATCGTGAGCCAAAAGCCCGAAAATCTGCCCCTAACACCTTAACGCACTCAGTGACACTTTATACCTCAATGTTATGTCGGAGTCCATCGTAAAATCGTGCACATATTACTGAAAGGGCAGCTGTCAGAGCAGCAGCGGTGTGCATCAGACTTCGGATGACAGTCCTGTTAGTGTCATTGCAAAAAGCTGCTAATGCGATGAAAAGCCGAGACAGGCACTGGAAGCTTTTCCTCGCGGCCAAAAAATATCTGCGATACAAAACTCAGACACGCACTGGCGACAAAACTACCCGGCGAGAGCAAACCGAAATAAAATTCACACTTACAAGTACCAAACTGTGGGGATGACACACTCGTTCTGTGACCAGGACCCCCCCCCTCCTCCTCCGACAGCCATCTGGCCGTCGCTTGACTCGTCGCCCCGCCCAGCTATGACATCATGACGCACGGCGTACGTGGCCAAAGATATTTTATTGCGATAAGAAGCATCACTCGAGTTTAAAACTGTTTTTTTTCCTTCCCAGGTTAAACAATTGATCAAAATCCATAACTAGGACAAAAACTCATGAAAAAGAATTGCCTTTGTTAAATAAATTCAGTTTGTGCGATAACAACAAAACTACACAATAAACTTTTTACTTTACAATAATACTACTACATATTTAAATTGAGGCAGGTATTAGCGTAAAACTATGAAGGCAAATGTTTCACAGCCTTGTTATTCCACACTTCCCCACTAGATGTCAGTATCGATAAGGGAAGAACATTTGCAGATCTCGATGAAGCTCTTTAGCCTTATCAAACCCTCAAAGCCTCTCCTGATGCATGATATATTACACATATTATGCTTAGACATATTACAAACATGTTTCCCGAAAATTTTGACCGTAGTTTGCAGAAGAGCTGAAAATATACTGTGTAAATCTACACTGTTGCTGATTCAGCAACAACATTCTGCACCAGTTCATGGCTGAAGTGTCATTTATAAGATTAAAGAAGGTCAAAGAAAAATAAAGCTAGTATGAAATAAACTTCTTGTATTAGTACTTTCTTTGCATACCACAAAAATAGGACCTGTTTTTGAATATTCCTGTAATACTAGTAATCTTGTGATTTAATTCCATTTGTATACCTTAATCTATATGAAAATGTGGACCCTAATGCAAGATTTAAAATGTAATAAGTCAGATTTTTGCTTTATTAATTGACCATGCAATCTTCATCTGAAGGTCAAATTAGTCTATAAACATGTACACACAGTCATGAGTCCCCATATGACCGTTTGAGGGCTACTGAAAACTAGTCAATCAGATTTCTCATTAGCGCGTTCAAAGTTGTAATGGAGCATGCTAATCATGATTTCCCTGCTGTAAATAGCTTTAATTTTTAATTCAATTTCAATCGTATTGATCAGAGAGAATGTGAATCATCAGAGAAACTGGGCTACTATGTTAGCACTCGAATCTGTGGCTGGGAAAATTTGTTGAAGATCTCAATGACTGTGACAGAAATGTTCATAGTGCTGTCCTAAACTGCAGAGGTGAAAAACACTTGAAAAATGTCTATAAAAAGCAGTGCCGGTGTTGTGTGTTTTTCACGTGAACTGGTCAGACCTTCCTCCCATTAGCCGCATGATAAAAACAAAGCCTGTGCACGCTTAAGTACGGCGTATTTATGACACGCTCAAAAACAAGCAAAGAGCAGGCTGGCTGTTTTTTTTTTCCCACAGTAGAGCAGAGGATAATGGGAAAGATTAGTGTGAGCGGCTGGTACCTGGCAATCCTTTCTCTGAGAGCGTGGCAGGCGAGGATGCTGGCTCTCAGCAGCCCCGACCAATTAGAGCAGAAAGACTAGCAGGCCAGGCCTAATGAAGAGAGGGGAACATGGGAGTAGAGGCGGCCTGGAAGAGATCGATCCCCCGCCGGGTGAGGGCACTGCTGGGGGTCCCACGTAGGAAAGCCTGGGGACTGAGCGACGACATCTTCGTCTCCAGTTATGCACAGGTCACCCCTGATAGACGGGAGATCATCTTGTTGCCATTTGATCCACTGGGTCATTCTAATGACTCATGTGTTATTTTTCCTCACTTTTAATCACTGACGCATATCACAGCTGCTGCTGATGTGATTGAACAGCACGAGGCCTCTGGTGGATGCTGGGCTCTTTCTGACGGCGTTCAGCTCTGTTACTGAGACCGGCCTTAAGCGCCCATGCTACACGTTTTAGACAATAATCCAGCCAAAGCAGTAATTGGCCATTCAGGGTGGAGGATCTGTGTTCAAGGAGCTCTTTTAGCCTGAATGACAGGTTGTCCATAACATGTGCTGTAAGTTTACCACAAACAGACCTACAGTCTGCAAGAAATAACCGGTTTTACTCCATCTTTACTCATAAATCGCCGTGAAAGTTCTCAAATTTATACAACCTTTGGATTTTCCTAATCCGCTGACTTTACATCTCAAGTAAAGCTGCTTAACTTTTTAAACAATGTACCATCTTATTTCAAAACTTCTCTGAATTGACATTCCGATGACCATCTTTCAAGAAAATACTTTTTTTTGGGATAAACATTCCTTTTTGATGCAATCAAATCTAATATTTATGTCGTATTTAGGCCGCTTTACAGTTGCCTATACATAACATTTCACTGTTATTAAAGCATTGCATTCGTGTTGAACGTGCAGTTGATCAGATGATCCTCTAAAAATCGCTGACACATTTTTTCTCGTCTCTGGTGCAATTTTCAAATTAAGTTTGATCGATGGAAAAATAAATACAGAGACACCAGCTTTTTATTCCAAGCATGCTGAGTGTTTGATAAGGTCACGACTGGCTGCCCCTCTTTTGTTTCTGCATCCGCAAGGTGATGAGCATGCTAAAAGGGCTAATTGCCATTTCTGTACTCGGTTTAATATTCAGGGCCAGTCAGCAGGGCAGAAAGCTATTATAACCTTTCTAAAACACAAGAAAATAAGTTCCAAATGTTCCTGTTATGGCAATCCAGTCAAACAATGCAGCCAGAGGAATTCACCGGCACTGGAGGCCGGTGATAGTGAAAAATTATCTCCAGCAGTAATGCATGTGCATGCTTGATTCGAATAAATGAAAACTGTAGGAAATAGAAGAAACTCCCGCGTTTTTAAGGGAGGTGGGATTTGGCCTTATGTGCAGAGTTACAATCTGGGTTCCAAATTTAGACAATAAGCTGTTAGAACTATCCAAATATTCATGGAGAAAAGTCACAACCTGGAGCAGGAGAGAGTGTTTCAAGAAAACCACTCTGAAGGTGAGACCTAATTGGTTCTTTTAACTGACTTTTACTGGGGTTTCTATGAGGGAATAGTGGGCGGGCTGTGGTAATAATCCATCATAATGCGGTGTGTGTTAAACTATATGAATAAGGCAAGTGGGAGCTGAAGCATATTACTGCTTAAAAGTGGGAACATTAGTAAAGGCTGCAGTATTTTGCAGTATTCTTCACACAATCTATTAAAATTTGGCTTTTAACCTTTAAGTGTGGAACAAGTACAAGAATCCCAGGGTGTCACTTAGCTTATTGATCTGAGATATTGTAATGAGAGCGTTTCTGGGAGCGCTGAAGTGATCTATATGGTAACAGACCGATATAATGAACTTGTGTGTCGATGCAAATGGGCAGTTTCAAGCTGCCGCAAATCCTAATTGTTGCAGGGGTGTGTGTGTGGGTGTGTGTGCGTGTCTGTGTGAGTGTGTGTCTGTGCGTCATTGGCAGAGATGCCAAATTTTACTTGCATCGATTAAGAAAAAGAAAAATCAATGCTAAGATCTAAAGAAATGGGAGAACAATCAACAAAAGAGGTCTCTTGGAAGAAAGTCTGCATCAGATTTGAGACATGATTGAAAGATGGACTAAAACCTGATGAATAAAAACAGAGCTAAAGCTTAAACGAGTGCCATTAGATCGTTGCTGCAGCAAGGACTGACAAGCACAGCGTCGGCTCCTCATTACCGCATATCAAAACAAGATCAGTCAGGGATTAGAACCTAAACTGTTGGGAAGACCAGATCTTAACGGACAGGCGTTAAAGATTAGGTGAATCCTACGGGCTAAATGTTAACTAAGATTTAGTCTAAAGGAGCAAAGCCCTTCAGGAAAGCTAATATGACAAGTGTGTGCCAACGGGACAGGAAGTAAAGCATTCCTTCCACGTTTAAGTACAGGCGCATAGTTTCATAATTACTTTGGATGATAAATATGAACTGAGATATGAATTTTGGTCAAATAGCAGCACTCTTCTAAGATGGATGGAAATAAATGAGTAGCAGCGGTAGCAGTAGCTAGCCTCTGTTAATCTGGTTAACTCTGATAACTTTGGACATATTAATATCTTTAGTTGTTAATGTGTACTAGAATCAAAGGAGCAAGCTTTGTAGCCCTCGCTCATTCACGTGCAGGCTAAGCTAATTATCATTTAGCTGCAGGTTCATCTCCCAAAGCCGAGCCACTAAAATTGCAAATAGATTCTTTAAATTCTTTGTCACCTCACCTGGAAGCATTAAGTAAAAGCTACCATGAATCTCCTGGCTAATCAGCTCAACCATTGAGAAAAAATGAAAACGTAAAAACCAGAGTCAAACAGGAAATAAGCAGAGGGCGATACCTCTGCGATGTCGGTCCTGCTGTTGCCTCCCTTACTTTATGTCACGGTAATAGGACATGCTATGGGGTTTAGCCATAGTCTGTCTTATTAAACACGAAAAACTCAGCTCATGTTCTTTTAGGTTATGATGGTTAGAGCAATTAAAGACCCCACTGGTACAGTGAAGGTCTGCTCTGGTGACACACTGGAACAATTGTGACTCCCCCCTTTCTCCCCCTGCTTCTACTAGGCCTACCTAATCAGTTTTTTCCGTGTCTCCCAATTTTTTCCTTTGTGCACACTCAAGGCCAAGGTTTTGTTGACATGTATGCATGCATTTATAGATAAACAGCTCCGACAATTGAATGGTCGACAGCCGTAACCTTATTTGGCTAATTAAAGGCAAAGTAAAGCAGGCGACCAGACAGCATTTGTATGCTCGCGGATGCGCCGTCTGTCGATTCTCGCGGATAAACCAAACTCTCAGTGTCACGCAGATCCATCTTCAGATGGATGGAATAAAGGATCGGGTCTTGTAATACCCACACGCTCTGACATTCCATCATTCTCCATTAAGGGTCGGAATCACATGGTGACTCACAAGGCGGTGCGGCACAGGCAAAGTGTTCTTCGGCCGGCATCATTTTAAAAATCCCATCCTTGCAAACTAAGCCTAAACTAAACCCTCTGGGACAAAAAACAAAGTTGGCTTTAAATATCATCTTCATCCCCTTGGGATGGGGTGGGTTGGAGCTTTACTTTCTTTACTTTTCACATTTCTTTCACATTTCACACGTCTGTAGAACAACATATTGAATCTCATGAAGAACCATGATGATAAATAACATTCTGCCTTGGGTAATTAAGCTCAAGATCTTTTTTATAATGTATTAAGTGGGGTACTCGGAGAGACTGTGCATGGGTGCAATAGATGATGTTAATAGCTATGAGTGGGACTATTGTAGCTCTGCACAACTGACCTCCCCATGGAGCCACAAGTCCTTGAGAAAGAAAACTTTTTTCATAACAGAGGCTGAAGGTGGGTTCAGTAGCGTTTTATCCAAGCACAAAACTCAGTAAAAATGGAAGAGCAACCATTTATAACAGCAAGATAAGTCTTGAACGCCAGACAGTCGTGCAGGCCGCAGTGATTGGATGAAGAGAGGGGCCAAGAAGACAGAGAAGAAGCAGCAATCTCAAGCAAACAATTTCTGATCCCTCCCGTCAGACATCAGCAAGTGGCGAAGTGTTATGTGATGAGGAGGAGATGAAATGAGCGCTCTTCATCACTGGAGAAAGACGTTGCTCCCGAGAGGCTTTTGAGTTGTCGCTGGAGTTCGAAAAGCAGCCTTGAACAAAACGCTAACTCTTTCATTTTGACAGAGCATCTCAGTTTCTTCCACTGCAATATCCCGCAGGGGAAGATGGATGGAAACAGCTCAAGAAGATGGAAATTCATAGATTATTCACCGGTACGATTGGCTGAATCTGCTCTCCTTCCAAATTATGGAGGTAAACAGGGTTGGCCAAATACATCATGACTGAGCAGGTTCTGCTACTATTTATTAAACAGGGAAGCACGTTAATAAGTTATTATTACTATAGAGGGAGGGAAAACAAACCAGGTATGGGCCCATGTATCTGAATATGAAGCAGTGTAATGAGATGTACTGCTTCAGAAGAAACCAGCGTTGCCTAGGTGTCTGTGCAAAAGAGCGGCCAGGTGGGAGAGCATCAGGAATTGTTTAGGTGGAGGAAAAAGAAAGTGTGACTCCCCCCTCACTCCGCTGATTACGGATGAAGAGGACTCTGCGGAATTGTGCTGCAAGTTCCTGCTGCCTCAGTATGGAGTGTGCCTAATGCCATCTCCTCTCTATTACAGCCGCCACAAGGCACAGTGCCAGACAGTCAGTCAGAGAAGGAGAGAAGCAACAACCCTCTGGAATCAGAGTCCCTCTTAAAGGGGTCCCACTCGGTCTTTACGATATAAGACACTTGCCTTCTCTCTCTCTCTCTCTCTCTCTCTCTCTCTCTCTCTCTCTCTCACTCCCTCTCTTTTTCTCTCTGTATTTTCATCTGTGGATAACATAAAGCAACATGGGAGGCAACTGCTGTCAGGAACTGCTGGTAATTATTACATATGACTGCGACCTACCTTACCCACTCGACGTGAAGACCCTCAATTACTGCCTGTGCTTATGCAGAAGAGTGCTGAGGTCAATTTGTGGCTCACCAGTGCACAACAAATGCACAAACGCACATCAGATTTTTGCACATTCCCTTAATTCTCTGCTGCTGGAGAAAGAAAAAGAAGCCTGTTCAACACACACAAGAAATGAGAAAACTCACGCGTTAATGCCTCGTCTGAAATGAGAGGTCAATCAAAAATGTGCCTAAGCCAGCTGTGATGTGTTTTGGTGGTTTTGGACGGAGCTCATCTGCCGTTAGAATGAAGTTCTGTCTGTAAATGACTGATATCCGGTGCTGGGTTTTTTCCCTTTGAGCTATTACATAGAAATATTCTGATATGTAGCTGAAAACAGCAACCTGCACAGCAACCCAGACAAGTAAAGCAATGTCAGGGGTGTCTGATTTCTGCCTGGTCCATGTATAGAAGAAAGTTTTTAAGCGCATTCGAAGCCAAGTAGGAGACAAAAAACAACTACTAATCAGGGTTTGAACTGCTTTCATCACTCTTATATTCATTTACAAGGACAGGACAGAGAGGCGTGCAGAATAAAGGGTGTTTGTTATTCCTGACTTGTGAAGACCGCCCCATATTACATTCCTTTGCATCAACACCTGAGACCTCTGGAGGGACCTTTATCAAGGAAATGACCCTGACAATGTGCACGATGCAAATGCGAGTCAAACCAAAACTTTTAATTCGGGCATCAAGCAGCTGCTCTACAACTGGAGCAACGGACAGAATAAGAAACTAGTCATGGCTTACAGAGAATGGAGTCGATCTTTAAACCAGGACAGAATTCATTCTTTATACCCTTTGCTACATTTAATAAAGCCGTGTGCACATATATAAGCTACACATAGATGAAAAAAACAATAACAGGTTTTACTGGATCCATAAATCCATTCCAACATTTGAAGAATTTTCCTATTGTACTGAAGGAAGTACATTTATATATTTTCTATTGGTGGTGGGTGTGCTCTTCTCTCAGAGGTGAGGGATTTATTTAAAGAATCCATCCGGGGCTGCTGACTCACCGTGTCAGTCAGTCTTACTGTTTTTCAGCTCCATCAGCGCGGCAGCAGCCACGGCTCCAGTTGGCAGGGTGGCAGGACGGTGACAGGGACCTTTGACAGGCGACACGGACGTGTTTGAGGAGACAGAGGACAGCAAAGATGTGCCGAAATCTAGACCTTTCATCTCAGCCTGACTAATAAACGACAAGATCCGTGTCAAGTGTCACGGGCACAGCAGTTTAAGATAGAGCTGCTATATCATGCATTTCTGAGTCAGACCACGATAACGCAGATTTACTATTCTATACTCAGAATATCGGATCAATACCAATTTTATAAGGATTTCTATGCCTTTCTTTCCCTGGGACCAATTACAGTCCATCACCTCAAACCCCCAACACCAACTCCATCAGAGGTCTGGCAGCAGAGGTAATCTTCTGAGGAGTCTGTGACTGCGGAACGCGTTCTCGGCGAAAGGTTTCATGACCACTGGACCCCATCAGTGATATTTTCAGTGAAAGTCTAAAGAGTTCTAAATAAAATCAGCTGATAAACTTTGAAAGTGGGACTGTTAAATGGTGGCATTTTATCCAAACCTAACCAAAAAAAGACGTCTGACCTCTGTGTGATGAATCCGGACAGCACAACAAAAAGAAACACATGGTGAAATTACATATATTTAATGACAAGATGCCCAAGAATGCAATATAAATGCACAGAAAATGAAAAGAGATGAAATAACACCACATAAACATCAGCCTACACAATATGGGCTCTCTTTACATCAAGTTCTCAACAACTTATTTTTCCTATCATTAGAATTCTTTCTTTTAGTTGGGCTTTTCACCTTTTTCAAGTGTGCATCGCGTGTGCCAGGAGCTCTTTAAATATAAATTATGTCCATTTCTGCAGTACAGTGGATGACAGCAAAGCCACCCACTCTGCAATCACCACACTATTCTGTTATCTCCAGAGGCCTTCTTTGGTGAAATCATCCTACTTTTTCTTCAGCTCAACCACCTTCCAGGTCTGACAAAGGATCTAAGTGCAGTCATTCACTCCGCTCACGCATGACAAGAACCCAGATGCCCCAACTTCCCCCTCAGCAGCTACTTCCTGTCTTTAAAAATCACACAACATATGTGCGAGTACCTGCATTCATCGCACTTTTCCCATCACCCATCAGACGTCATTTCGTTGTGCGTTTGATCTCCGTCTCTGTTGGCACCAGAAGGAAGAGCTTGATCACAACAACCCAAGTTTTCCTGGATGTTAAATCATTTCAGTGTTCAGTCTGACCTTTACAAATATCAGAGCCAGACAGAGCATCCTCATCCATGCCTGCAGGGCAATTGTGTTGGTGGGTTTGAGACAGACAGTCCTGTCAGAACTGGTCTTTACAGTAAACAACTGTGAGGTTGTCGTCCCAGGAGAACGCAGTGTTCTCTGAGTGATGCATTATGGGCCAAATTCCGACGGGATGACAAAAGCAACCGGAGATCTTAAGGAAATCTCATTAGCAAAGGTAAAACAGGGGGAAAAACCAACAATTGTGACTGAACGAATTGTGATTTGTTTTGAGACTAATGAAATGAAAATAATGTTAGTACTGATACAGACGCATCATCTGCCGTAGTGACGTTAGATTGGGACACGCGGTATTGTCTTTGTGTCGCACTGACAGAGCAAACGAGAAGTTCCCGTCTGCCGTCTCCTGGGAAAAGGTCAATAGGGAGAATCCCCACCTGCTGCTGTGCTCACATATCTAAGAGGTTTCTTTACTGAGGTGACTGACAAGCGCGGTGTTGTTTCCAGCTCTTCGATGATCCAAAAGCAAAAACTTTTCAGTACAAAGAGTCCATTAAATATTAAAACTGTTCCTCTCCTCTGTGCTTCAAACTGCCTTTAATTCAAGAGAAAAGTTTAAATTATTCTGTATTTCAGATTCAGATTCAGGTCCTTTATTGTCCCACACAGGGAAATTTACAGTGCAACAACAGCAAGAGCACGCAGAGAAAAATAAGATAAAATAGAATAGAATAGAATTTGGAATATACAAAGAGGATGTATTTTACAATAATCCAGGTAATTCGAGCTCTAAGTGCAGAAATTTTGTGGTGGTGCAGATGTCTTAGCAAGCACTCTCTCTCTGGAGCTAGCATCCAGGTTTTATAGACATGTGTTGGATGAGTGAAGTTTCACAGGAAGCAGGCGAAGGATGTGTGACTGTGACACTGTTTCAGAGGCGAATCCAGACGTGTGTTTTTACAATTATGACAGCCTCGTCATCTGACCTCTATCGGTGACCTCCAGCATGCCCAAAACTGTACTCCCATATTTGTCTCCACAGGAGCACATTTACACTGTCTCTGTGTCAACAGATTCCACAGAAAGCAGGACATGGAAAAGCACAAACTATCTATCTATCTATCTATCTATCTATCTATCTATCTATCTATCTATCTATCTATCTATCTATCTATCTATCTATCTATCTATCTATCTATCTATCTATCCATCCATCCATCCATCCATCCATCCATCCATCCATCCATCCATCCATCCATCCATCCATCCACACTGGGAAGTTATTCATTAAGATGTTGATTTAATGGTTAAAAAAAAAATGGGAATGGGATTTTAATGACTTTTTAGACATTTGTAGGCCCATTTTTGGGGCAAGGTTTGCTTTTTGTCCACAAACAGAAACCTTTGAAAGGCTCATTGTGCGCTCGATGAGCCATTCCTGAAAACACAGTTGAAGCCTTTTGTGCAATAAATGTGACATTAACGGCTTCATCCTGTGGCGAGGAGGATCACGGTGAGGAGGAAGACAGCATTTGCATGTTGTGGCATTTACACTTTGTGATAAATATACTTTCAGTATGCTCCACAACTGCCTGGTGTTTCCTTATATTTGATCAGCTAAGATGTGAGGTGCTCAGAGCGGGATAGAAGAGAAGCATTGTGTCTGTCTGCAATTCCCCCTGGTTACCTGTGTAAGATGGATGGCTTGCATGCGACAACTGGACATCTACAGATGCAAAGAGTGACCGCACATCACATCCAATCCGTGAAGCATGTCAACCAAAAATAGTTTTAGAGTATTTAATATAGTTTTATTGTGTTTTAAAAGGTTTTTTTTCCCCCAGAACAGACTAAACCCATCACTACCCAGGGTAATTATACAGGAAACCACAAATGGGGGGGGGGGCAGCAGAAACACTACCAACAAGATCATGTGATGATTTAGTATCAATCACTCAAGACATAAAGCGACTTCAGATTTTGTTTTCCCCCCTGAAACACATCAAACGAACTTTTTCCCCCCTGGAGGTTTCTCCTTTTCATGAAAAAATGAAACGTAACGTCACACCTGCGAGTTCAGTCAGTCGTGAGACTGAAAGATCAGCTCAATCTGGTCCCAGCCACTACGTGACTATGATGGAGAGGCGCCAGGATGAGTGACGAGGGTGCACGAAGATAAGTGATCTGTAGCGCGCGGTAGTATTGCACAAATCATGGGTTCCAGCTCAAGGAACACACAGGCATCTGGCAGGTTATTGAGAGATAATGGGTTCTCAAGGTAATACACACACAACTCGAGATGAAATATCAAAATAAATAATGTAAAATCCTGTTTCCCCGTTGCTGCATGTACTTGCAGTTAATTCTATGTGTGTGTTCTCACCTCCAGGTGAAAACTGAGAAAAGAGCTAAAAGAAAACTCTTTCACAGTGCTTAGGTTTAGATTCACAGGTGGAAATAGAAAAAATAAAAATAAAAATACAACCATCATGCAGTTATCACGTCTCAATGGGAATTTAATGGTGTAGAATACAGTAGTGGTCGGCGGTTGCTGGAGTCTGGCCCAGCAGTGACGAGTTGACAGGCAAGAATAAACCCTGGACAGGTCACAGCGGGTAAAGTCAAATCTTTTGAATGTTATAATATCACATTATGATCAATAAAGTTCAATTTTTTTCTTGTTTTTTACTTTTTCGGTATCTCCATGACATTTAAAAGGCTAATTAAAAGCAACTAAAGTTGAGCCTGTCTTTGATGACGCACCATCCGCACACTCACGTGTGTGGCGCACACTTCCAGGCAGCCGCTGTCACCAGTGCACGATGTAAGCTGTCACTCATTCGCTGCCACGGTGACCCCTGTCAGGCCTGTGTCACTTTTGGGGGACAGGGTCATCGCGTCATCCCTACACACTCCTGTCTCCATTTGTTTATTTGTTTGTTGGTGTCACTTCGGTTTCTGGAGCGCGCCCTCACCCTGTCCGTGTTCCGCCCTGCGTTCCAAACGTGACCCTGGGGTCAGGTCAGTCTTACCTACTGAAGCGCCAGCTCGACTTTACCATAAATTGTCTCTGGACAAACTCTGAACTCCAGAGAGAGTTTTTTTAAACCGACTATTTACTCTAAAACTATACTATTCATAAGAAATATCCATGTAATGTCCAAATATCAAACTAGGGACCAGCATCTCTAAATGCTGACTAACATTATTTCTCTGTTTTCTGTGAATGGAACTGAGATGTCTCCACATACACTGCAGTAATGGTGCACGATTCACAAGGCTTTCGTGCCCACTCGGTGTGTGCTAGCTGCAGAGTGTCAGAGAAGTGGAATCTGTTTAGTGCAAGATTAGTTTTACTACAAACTCTCCCCTCACCTAAAAAGCTGATGAAATTTTGGCTGTGAAATTCAAGTTTTGGGGATGTCTAATCACCATCTAGTCACTTTTTTTTTTTTTAAAAAGTGATCAACTTTAAAGGAAGGGGTGGAAGTGAGCAGGACGTCCTGAAACAGACTGATTCCTCCGATTGTGATTGCTCTCATTGTTTAGTGAATTCTCTGAATATAACATGATATCATGAAATAATAAATGTATTAACATGAAAAGTTAAGAATACATGTTAATGATCTTCCAAATATCAAGATCAAAGCCAAGGGGTTTTTGATTATAACGCAACCCACAATGTTATGCAACCTTGCATTACTATACTATACTATACTATACTATACTATACTATACTATACTATACTATACTATACTATACTGTACTGTACTGTAGGTGTAAGTCACAGTATGTGGGGAAATGAGCTGCTTGTTGTTCTGCACTCTAACTGCTTTTCTTTCTAGTTAGGGAATATATATATATAAGATGTCTTCTTGCTCATTACAAAACTCTGAAGTGCTTTGATAGACTGCTTTTTGTTGGCATAAGTGAGATTGAAAGAGGAAAGGAAAAATGGGTTAGGTTAGGTTAGGTTAGGTTAGGTTAGGTTAGGTTAGGTTAGGTTAGGTTAGGTTAGGTTAGGTTAGGTTCCCCACACTGGGGAAAAACCTTCACCAGGTCAATCATACAATCATGCAGCCAACAAACAGCACAAAGATGTACAACAAACAGATCAAATGCAAATGAAACATGATCTAGAAGAAGGATATAAATGAACAAGAGTAGAAGTAGGACATGGTTAAATACCAGAAAAGCCTGATAAAAAATAAAAAAACTGAATAAATGCTACTAAAGGCTAAACAGCAGTGCCAAATCTCACCCTAACAATGTGTGTTAAAATATCTGACTGCTGCAGGAATAAAATACTGTCTTAGTCGTTCAGCGGAGCACTGGGGCATCAATTGACGAATAAGCTTCCAAAACCGTTAAAAACATTGTTCAATGGATGGTTTTCATAGCCCAGGATCACTTTTACATACAGTATCACTTTTAATTACAATGTGAATCTTTCCATCGACTTTAATTGTTCTATATCTTAAGTATCAGCACGGTACTTTTGCTCAATGATTCTGCTTACACAGAACAGAACATGCTGGACTTGGAATCCAACTATTGGGGTTGATTAATTGGCTCCTTTGGGCATTTACCCTCTTTCCCTAATAGACAGAAAATAAAGATCAGATGTGACTTTATTGTGCCAATGTCCTTTTTCTGTTAGAATCTTTATCTATTCGGTGCAGTGATAGTTACCAAGAAACAGTGGGGAGTTGCCCTTTGCACTCAATCTGCATTTTAACCCCAGCCATGACTTTGAGCTTCTGCCTATTCACTTTCAGACCAAAAACAAACAGAGAAGAGCTATCATCTTTTTTGTGGAAGGGTCGAAAAGAACAGAGGATGCCACTCATGGTCCAGTTTCAACAGCCCACCAAGGCCGTTGTGGTTTGTAATGTGTTATTTTAATAAAACTGACCTGACTTAATGTGAATAACCCATAAAAAATATCCCCTAAATTAAAAAGGTTTTTGCTGAGGAAAGAACTTGGTAGTCGTAGACCCATCCATACGTGTTTCTCTAACTTCCATTCATGCGTAATCAGGGTCACAAGACAGGATAGAAGAATAGGACAGGTCATTCACTCACCATTCACTGACACCTCTAAGGACTCCAAACTCCAACCTCCTTACAGTAATCTGATTGTACTCCCCACGGCACCCCTTTGTTGCCTTCAACAGATCAATATAAATAATTTCAAACAAGGACCAGATCAGGATCGAGGGGAATCAGTTCACCCTCGGGTCATATCAATATCATGTAGCAATTTAAATCTAAGTCTGTGCTCATGTTGGCAGCACCTTTACTGTAGATTGTGACATTCTCTAAGTCACTGATGTGTTGAGGGTTGTCATGTAGTTGTTTATGCCAGGTGCATACAGGTGGAAAGATCATGCATCGCTCAGCTCGTAATCTAAACAGGAATCTTAAGGTCACAGGTCAACCGTCTAATTTGACTAGATGAAATGGATCATAGCCAAACTCAATGGAGACATGATGCTCAGCTGTGATAGCTTTTATGACTTCTATTTCGTGGTGGTCTCAAGCAGATACTGACACACCACACAAAACAGGACATATCTGATTCACACATTAGAAGAAAAGACTAAAGGTGACTTATGCATCAAAGTCGAGGAATCTTGTTTTAATAGTTTTTTGCTGTTCCAGGTGAGCTGGGTGAATGCCTGTAAAATAACTTTTGTACAAGTATACTAAACTGCAACAAAAAAGATAAACTCCCTGGCTAAACACTTGTTATGCAACAAA
Organism: Takifugu rubripes; assembly: GCF_901000725.2. NCBI lineage: Eukaryota > Metazoa > Chordata > Actinopteri > Tetraodontiformes > Tetraodontidae > Takifugu > Takifugu rubripes. Next base: position 12,976,592 of record NC_042287.1, on the reverse strand, counting down.
ACCCCCTTCAGATAGGTTTCCATATGACAAAGCATGAGATCATTGGAGTCCTGAATAAAGTTTAAAAAAACTCATTGTCACATTGGAGATTGATGTGAAACGTCAAGGAAGTCTACTCCACTAATGCTTATTTGGTTTTCAAGCGAAAAATTGCGCTTCCTATTGGACGATCATTCAGCGCGTCTGGTTGCGCACGATCCCGCACGACGACTCCAGCATTGGTGTGACGACACTGACCAGCGGGTATAAATGCCGCGGCTGGAAGCAGTCGGCACATACATCCAAACTACGGCCTTCAGAGGTCATTGACAAAAGCAACCATCGCAACATAAGCAAAGGAGGCTTGGATACTCTCAGGTGAGTTTACGCGTCAAACAATTTTCCGTTGTATTTTTTCTTATAATGTTGTCATTTTAAATAATACTTTTGCTGTTAGTCCAACTTTTTTGGAGAAAGTTAACTTGTTTGTCGTTTCGCCCCATCCAGTGATTTCAAGTTTAATTAAGATGACAGAAATATTGGTCAACTGAAATATTGATATACTCGCCGTTTAAAGACGGTAGCAACCACTGATATCATCTGTTTTGCATATCTTACCGAACACGTTTCCTGCGGATGATCAGACATGAAGTCGACATGTCTGCTCATCTTGGCTTCTGTCGTGGTCTGCAACTTGATCGTGTGTGGAGGACAGGGCATCCCTGATGAAGATGAGCTGGACCGAATGGCCATAGACGACATCATACTGCAGAGAGCAGAGGGTCTCCTGTTACAGTCCATTCTCAGAAAGATGCAGAGCGAAGACGGCAGAAGCGGTGTGTATATTTAATTTCCAATATTTTGTTTTTCCACACTATAATTGAGTTTAATGTTGCACTTTGGCTACAGTTTAAAGCGCCAAGACTCGTACTGATGTTACGTTAATAACCTCATCCTAAATTCTAATCCATCAAAGAGTATCAATTATCATTCGAAATAACGTTGAAGTTCTTTTATAGCAAAAACGAACCTGCTACTATAATCACTGCTGAATAGGTGCAACTAACTAGACTCTGGTCTGTGCGCAATTACGCGCACCACAGGGAATCTGGGGGGAAATCTGTGAATTACTTAAACCAGCTAGTCGAGATGGAAATCTACTTAAAATAATATTTTTAATGTCACTTATCCAGGTGAGTCCTCACAGATTGACTGGGTGACAAAACGGCAGCACCCCGGCAAAAGATACATGGAAGATTTGGAGAAGCGGCAGCATCCTGGAAGGAGAGAAGAAAGCGAAGATGATTTGGATGTTCAAAAGAGACAGCATCCGGGGAAACGAGATGATGAAATGCACTCACTTGTGGAGATCCAGAGACGGCAGCACCCGGGGAAACGCACCATGATGGGACACGTTACTGAAAATCCTGTATTACTTTTCAGCGAACTTTCAAAACGGCAGCACCCAGGCAAGCGTTACCTGGTCCTGCACACGAAGCGCCAGCACCCAGGTAAGCGCCATTTCGAAGAGGAGGACATCGACGGGGAATGGGATGCAGATGCCAATGCAGATGATGTTGAAGACCTCGCTGAACCGGAGAAACGTCAGCATCCTGGAAAGCGGTTTTGGGATAACTCGAATCCGGATTTAGGTACAAACAATCCATGTGATGTTTTGGACCATACGAGCTGCAGCAAGACCAGTTTGCTGCTCGATTTTCTAGACAACATTAGTAAAAATCATGCTGAAGAGAAGAGGCAGCACCCGGGTAAAAGGTTTACATCCGATGAAGAATTGGAGGGGGAGTAAAAGAAACAAAAATGCTGTATCGTGATGACGCACGTGTAAATCACATGGCCATAATGAATAACGTTATTAAACATGGAAAATAAGGATTTTCACCGTTGTGCTCATATTTTCTTTGGCAGACAGCTACTGTGTCTATCAAACCAACAAGCTGTTTGGTTCATTGGGAGAGCTTGTGCGTAATTACTGTCCTGCGGTGTAAATGGTTCTGGTGCGTGCACCACCTTGATCAATAAATTGTCAATAACCACTAGTATCTTTTATTTCGTGCTACTTTTGGTACATGCGTCTTCAAAACGAGATAAACTTAATTCACTAACGTCTGCTACGTTCCCTACAGACGGTTGCCGCTTATTTTTAAAGACAAAAGTGCCGAAGAGCATAAAATGTCTCACCGACTATTGTCGTATAGATGTAATTTACAATAATTTTAACTTAAAGTAGCGGTTTTGTGTGGTATTTTTTTGGTAATGTCACTAGAGGGTCTATTATTGTTAACTAAGGATGTAATTAGGCTCATTCCATTGGAGCCCAGCTAGGAACAGTCGTCCACAGATATGATCAATATGAAAATTATCCATCAGAGGTCATGGTCCATTGCGCAGCGCAGGAGATAGGGAGAGCCTTTTGGCTTTTGTGAATTTTTCCATGTACAGCGATATACCCCCACTCGGCCCTGATCAGTCATCTACCCCACTTGGACTGCTCGGCTTCACCACTTATTGAGTTGAGTGAGGTGAGTTCTGACCTCAAGAAATAGGAAGGGGGGGACTGAAACGGGCCGCATTAAGGTGGAAAAATTTTTCAACGTTCACGGTTGCTGCATTCAAGCAGTAACAACAAAAGATCCCAAATAAACAAATATAAATTGATTACATTTTATTTAATAATGTCACATTTGTGACCGATTAGCCAGTCTAGTTACAAAAGTTTAAAAATGTAGAGAAAGAATTTCTTTTACCATTTGGTTTTGTAATTTTGTTTAGTTTATTGTAGTGTACCCTCTTGTTTCTCTGGCCATATTCTGCATGTATCTCGTAGCAGGGCCAATGAGCTGTTAGAACGAGATAAAAAAAATTTAAAAAAAAGCTGTTAGAACGAGATTAAATGTAAACATTTTCAACATTTGCAAAAGAAGTAGCCTCTATGAATAAAGTTGAAATTATTTTAATTCTGCTTCAATTACTCTAAAACACTATTGACTAGTGTGGATGATGCACGTGCATTTGAAACCTAGAGTGTGCTTAACAATTAAATTTCTGAAAAAGAGTCAATATTATGAACAAAAACGCAACTTCGGAACTTACACCTGTCACAGCTCAACAAGTATAGCGGAAAGAGTCGTTTGGACATTGGACCCCAAGTCAGGAAATAAGGAAAAGAATTCAGGGAAATAAAATGATCAATTGATCGCAATATGAATAAAAAAAAGTGGAAAAATGACTCTGGAGTTATATTTTAGTAAATTTATAGCCGGTATGGCTGAAATGGATGACATATTATATTAATACGTATCGTTTGTCCCTTTTCGCTCTCCTTACAGGCCCTGGCTAGTCACGTGACCAGCCCTGACTGGTCATGTGCTCCTGCTGCTCCTGCTGCTGCTCCTGCTGTTGTTGTTATCAAGCTGTCAAAGGTAACATTAACTGTCAACCGCGTAATCAGCGTGGACAAATAGGTTTAAAGAAGTTGCAAGTTCATTAATTTAGAGTTTGGAGTCGTTCACTTAGAACTTATGAGCATCATTTGGAAATTGCTACTTAACAGTAAGCGAGCTGCTGTATCTGAATGCTAACGTTGCATTTACTAAGTTAGCCGTCTGATTATTAACAAGGATATCGTTGACATCTCCGGTAATGCACATTTCGCTTACAGACCAATATTTCCCCGCTATTATAGCACAATATACAGTGTCTTAAAGTGTCTTTGTGTCTTTGTTTTTATCCTTTTGCCTGTCACGATTAAATCTTGATGTCAGAGACGTATTGCCGTGAACAGTGAAGCTTGTGAGATATTATTTTTTTTATATTGTGAATTGTAGCTAAATTAATCATCTTAGTTTTGTTCTTCATTTCTCCAGGATTTTCTCTGGCACAACAAAGCTGAAATGCGCACGCCCCGTGATCTAGTGAACTAAAGTCTAACCTCTCACCTTTAACTCAGCTCACTGCTGGCATGGCCTCCAGTTATCCACCCCCTTTTGAGAGCTCTGGTGAAGTAAAGGAAGGCTTTATTTGCCCGCTGTGCCTGAAGGACCTTCAGTCGTTCTACCACCTTCAAGATCACTATGAAGAAGAACACTCTGGGGATGAGCGTCATGTTAGGGGACAGCTAAAAAGTGAGTTACCAGCGTGCACATGTGGACTTTGCTTCAGACTTTGTTCATCTGTAGTTTGATTTCTAGGATATAGTTTACTGGCTAGAGTAAAGACATAGTTATTTTCTGTTTAGTGTTGGTGTTGGAGCAGTTATTGGCAGGTTAAATTTAATGGGTACTTGTTAAAAGACATTTGACATTGCATATGTTGTTGAATTTATGCTTCTGAGAAATTGGTTGGTGATCCTGTGAACGCAGTATGGTTACAGTATGGTTTTTGTATTCCCACAAATAAAGGGGATTTTGTTTGTGCCTAGGTTTGGTTCAGAAAGCAAAGAAAGCCACAGACAAGCTGTTGAAAAGAGATGACCGACCGGACGCGGGTAGTTATGAGTCCTTTTACTATGGTGGAGTTGATCCCTACATGTGGGAGCCACAAGAACTAGGTAGGGCAGAACCATGGTTAACACTGGTTTTATTATTTCATGAGTAAACATTTTACTTGGATTAACTCAAACTTATATCACGGTTGTAGGAGCAACGAGAAGTCATGTAGAGTACTTTAAAAAGCATCGCGCTGCCAGAATAGACCACTATGTCATTGAGCTGAACAAGCTGATCATCAGACTGGAAAAGGTGTGCTTTGAGTAACACAATATTTTGTGCTTGCCGCAATTTGATGTCAAATAACTGGATTTTAATTCTGTGGATTCATGTGCCATTTTAGCTGACATCGTTTGACAGAATTGGCTCGGATGCAGCTAAAATCCGAGGTTTGTGCACATTAAAAGTTGATTAGGGTTTGTTTGTTTGTTTTTTATAAATAAATAACTCTTTATGCCCATTTCTAGCCATTGAGAAGTCACTGGTGTCATGGGTGAGCGACTCGGATGTCCCGTTCTGCCCCGACTGTGGAAACAAGTTTAACATCCGAAACAGGAGACACCACTGTCGTCTCTGTGGGTCCATCATGTGTAGGAAGTGCATGGAATTTGTCCCCTTGCCTTTGGCTCGTAAGTACAAGTGAAAAAAAAACTTCCTAGAAATATAGTGCTGTTAAGTCATCGGCCTTTGATCTGCTCACAGAAAAACTGAGCAGTGGGACACGAGAGGCCCACTGCATAGCTGGAAGCCCCGTTCATTCCCAGACACTCACACCAGGAAGCAGCAGCAGTGGGCTAGGCCCCAGGAGAGGCAGCCTCAGCAGCCTCAGCAGCGTTACTTCCATGCTGGAGGAGAAGGACGATGAGAAGATTCGCTGTTGTCACCATTGCATGGACAAGTTGCTCAAAATACAACAGAAGCTGGAAGAGAAGGACCATGTTCCAGATATTGTCAAACTGTATGAGGTAAAAAGAGCTGGCATCCAAGTCTTCCGTATCCTTCCTGTCATTAATTTTCATTTGTCTTCTGAGGTTTCCTGTTGTTCACTCAAACCTTGTTTTCCTGTCAGAGGCTGAGGATGTGCATGGAGAAGGTGGATGAAAAGGCTCCAGAGTACATCCGAATGGCAGAATCGCTCAAGTAGGCTTATCAAAAGGATTTTTAAAACATTTTTTTCGGAATGGTTTTTCCTTTCATGATATTTTCACAGTGCTGGAGAAACCACCTACAATCTCGACACTGCTGGCGGACTGAGACTGGAAGTACAGAAGTATTACGAATTAATTGATGCTTTGAGGTGCACATCGCCGTAAATATATTTCAATATACATTTCTTCGTGTGTTTTTAAGACAAAAAAGAATTTTACTCGGTCTCTTTTCAGTAAGAAGATTTTAACACTAGGAACAAAAGACGATCCACCCCCACATCCAAAATCTGTCCAGCTGCAGAGGATGATCCGTTACTCTGCCACACTTTTTGTCCAGGTGAGACAACAAGTGTTTAACGTAGAATCAGACATATCATATGCATATTTCGTATTGATTGCAATAGGAAGGCAATATTTAATATAACATCATTTTGCAGTAATAAACCCATTGCTGCATCCTGAATGAAATGGAGCAGTGAGGCAGCAGGATTTTAGTTTTTCTGCATTAGGTGAATCACAGACTCATTTTACTGAGGAAAACAGACTAGATGCTATTTTTGCCTGATTTCAACACGCTGTGTTCAGATGGTTCAGGCCCCTATTGATTATCTTCACCAAGGAGGCAACGCGCGCAAAATAACCTAAAGTTATGAACTGACTTTAATGACATTTTCAGGAAAAGTTAATAATGGTCCAAGGAAGATCTCTTTTAATTTTGTTATCTTCTGAAGATCATAAGTGATTATCAAACCCCTTGGCTTTGATCATAAAGTAACCTGCTATGTGAGGCAACCACCTGACCTGATTCTCTAATTGGGATCATAGTCTATAATCTGCCACCTCAATCAGCAAACTCCTTTCACAGAAGTTAAACCTCAAATACAAGATGAGAAAAATATGGAGGCAGGCAAGCTCTTTTGAGGTATTCCAATTAATTGCAGTATTAGTTTTGGGTGTAAGTCACTTAATTAGCTGTACAATTATCAAATAACACAAGAAAAACTATCGATTCTTTCAATCATAAAACTATGGTGGAGATATATTTTAGTATATGGTTTTATGATTGGAAAAAAACAATATTGAATATCAAATGTTGAAATAACAATAGTCCTTTAGGAAGGAATGTTTTGATCCAAGTTTCCACTGTATCAGCAAATCATTTGGGAGTAAACATGAAAAATAGCGTGAATAATTTATCAGTGAAAAGCTGTGTAATATTTCCCACCTGCCCTTGCATTAAAGTAGTTCTCAGGTCATATATCTGTTTCAAGCCTTTTTTACAACCCTCCCAGTCTCCCTATATTATTATTCTTCATGTCCTTCCTGTTTTAGGAGAAGCTGTTGGGTCTCATGTCTTTACCCACAAAGGACAAATATGAAGAGCTGAAAGAAAAGAGGAAAGAGGAGCAAGAAAAGAGACTACAGCAAGAGAGACTGGTCGGATAGTAAACCATAGTTACTTTACAGTTCATCGTACACATAACATGTGACTAAACTTTTTTTTATTTATCTATCTGCTTAACAGGCATCTCAGGAATCTGTGAAGAGGAGGCAGGAGTCGGAGAGAAAACGGGCACTTCCAGGCACCAACGGAGAGCTGCCAAGTGCTCCCCGAGCTCCACGAATGACCAAAGCTGGGGGTTGGTTGCCCTCTGCAGACTCGGCCAGTACACGCATGGAGCTGGACGACCCGCTTTTACAGCAGATTGAAAACATCCAGTCATTCCTTCGCCAGGCCCGGAAGGCCCAGAGGATGGATGAGGTTGCTATGCTGGAGGAGAATTTGCGTCAGCTGCAGGATGAATATGACCAGCAGCAGACTAAGCGGGCCATCACTCTGTCCCAGAAAATGGCTGAGGAGGGGGGCTTTCAGGAAGGGTTGCAACATCACCTGGAAGCCAGAGAGAAGGAAGTCAATGAGCACTGGGGTGTGGGCTCCATTAAGCCTTCAGTCAGCTGGGAACAATCTCTGGGAAGCAGTCCAGTAGAAAACTTTCAGGCAGAGGATGACGAAGATCAAGAAAATTTGACTCCTAAGCCCAAAAGTCCAACCCCTGTTAGAGCATTTCCTGCTTTGGAAAACCAGGAGTCACCTCCCAGGTTGAGGAGCTTAGGTGGACATGTTACTCCCCCTGGTGGCGAAGGACAAAATGGCACTTCCCTCAACCCTTTTGATGAAGATGACTCAACTCCAGTCGAGGAAGATTCATTCAACCCCTTCTTCGAAGACATCAAGAGGGAACACAAAGAGGAAACGAATGGGAAGAAGGAATACAACCCATTCGATGATGATGAAGGGGAGGATCAACCAGCCCTCGCTGTGCCTCGAAACCCATTCGATGAGGAAGACGAGGATGACAGTGATGCAGCGAATCCTTTCTCAGATACCACAGGGAGCTCCCCTGGTGTCTCGACCAACCCATTTGACGGGGACGATGACAACGAGGTTGTGCCTGACGTAGATGTGATCGAGGAGGAGCTGCTGCTGCAGCAGATCGACAACATTAGGGCTTACATCTTTGATGCCAAGCACAGCGGCCGTCTTGACGAGGTGGAGCTCTTGTCACAGAACCTCAGAGAGCTGCAGCTCACCCTACAGGAGCAGAAGAAAAGGAAGCACTGAAAACAGATCAAAGTTGCTTTATGATTTATGGAGACATTCATTTTCGGTCCTGGATCTCAGTCGGCTTGCTTTGTGAAGCACGTGGGCCTTTCCCAGCATGCAATGTTGTTTTAAACACTGCAATCGGAGCTAATTTGCACGGTCTTGATGATGTAGTTGCGTTACTGGTCCTGGTGCAAAAGTACAATGAGCTAAACAGATTTTTAATGTACCGGTAACAGGTGCTCGTGTTGTCTTGTGGAAATCAGAATGTGTGATTTGGTTCTAGGATCAGGTTATATTTGGACAAATAGGAAGCATTTTATCGCAGTATTCAGAACACTTCCATTTGGAGACATAACCAAACTACATATCATGGCACTGGGATGTTTTTAGATTGGGCAGAGCCTGATGTTGTCTTTTCTGTTTCCTTGTTGAAACTTGCACATAATGAAACACTAACTAAGAATTTGTTGTTTTGGCACTAAACATTGAGCAGATATTTGGTATTCAAGTGATTTTTAAAGTTCTTTTTATGTGCATTTGTTACCAAAAGACCCAAACTGCACATTAGTATTACAAAACAGCATTTAGACGAAGGAAAGACAAATTCAGGCTCGGTTCAGTTGTGGGCTTGAATCACATGATTAAATCACAAGTACGTTTTATGTTATAGCTTCATAACTAAACTTAAAGGCACATTACACCCAAAACGTGACTGGTAATTGTGTGTTACAGCCCATCTACAAACCTGTTTGTGTGCATGCTTTAGATAACTCACTAATGTTATGTGCAGCCTTTTTTGGTGACGTTTGACTTGACCATGATCTGTTTGTGACACTTTCACAGTGAGCCAAGTAAACAAAACTATTGGTTGTACTTTTTATTTACAGCAACGATGTTTCGAGGAAGTACTTTTCATCACGGATTTGTATGTATGAATAGAGGTCCAATTTTTTTAGAAAGTCCTAACACAGCTCTACAGTTCAGTCTAAATGTAAAGCATGTATTCATTTCAGAAGTCCAGAGTTTATGCATTGACCTCTGTTCACCATCTTGGCACATTAAAATGCATACGTGCAGTGTGTCTGTCAGCCAGTATTATCTCAGTGCCGTTGAGTGAACGTAAGTCAGAATCTTTTCTGTTTAGAAATCGTGTGCAGCCTACTGACCTGATGTCCTTCATGCATTGTTGAAAAATGAATCGTTCGAGCAGCTTCTTTAACTAATACATTTGCATTTAAAAATGTCAGGATTAAACACTTAAAGACCAAGAGATTTATTCATTCTTTTTACTTCTATAATTAGCCTGCATCTCAATGTATGCATTTCCCGGGGATTTACAGGTTCTCGAAGGTGCATTGTTACTGCCAGATACTCAAAAGAAGACAGCACTTTGCATCAGTTGTTGGCAGGTTTATGCTGTTTTAATCCACATAATGGAAGCCTTTGGTGAGCAGTTAGATCCTTTTATGAAATCGTCTGATGTCCAACTTTAATATTTTCAAAATGAATAGAGTCCACACAGCTCTCTCCAGTTGTTTATTCCTGTGATGCCGCCATTTGAGCGCGATATTTGCCAGTCATCTCCCTGGGCAGCGGCGTGGTACTAGGACACGGGACCTGGCCGTCTACTTCACAGATGCACTCCCTGGGAAAGTACTTTTTAGGTCCAAAGTTGGCAGGGTTAGATGCCAGCATCTTAGCCAGAGCTTCAGTTTGTAACACTTCCCTGTAAATATAAGAATACATATTTTAAACTTCATGTGGTCACTTCAGAAATGCTATTTTTAAACCGAACAAATTTATTTTTAAAGATATGAAGGTACTTGGAGATGGCATTTATTTTGGTTAAAACATTAGTGATGCATGCCAATACATTAATATAAATTTTAAAAGATTTTTTTTACACCATTTAAATTTTTTGGACAATTAGAGTCAACTAAAAACTGCAGATATTAATATTGTATATTTATAACACATGGTCCAGATAATTCATTTAGATACTTTTTGGTCATCAGAATAGCTGCTACTTGACTTGTAGGACATAGTCATGTCTGGTAGAATGGTGGAGTGAACATAATTCTTATATCTTACTCTGATTTTCCCAAGATTTTCTTCACATGTTCTGAAATTTGTTTGTGGTCTTTTCCTTCCATATCCACCAAAACCCGTTCGCCATCATCTGAAAAGAACAGTGAACCAATTAGAAATAACACTACAATAGGAAGAATATTTAAACTAAATACATACCAAGGTAGAACCTCAAAAACGGTGATGGGGTCATATTTTTAAACATCATAATTTGGACCCATGGGTTTTTGTACTGAATCTGAGGAATGTTGAAGAACACAAACTTCCTGCAAAAGAAAATATCATTCTTTAATACTTTAAACTAACACTCTTTACATTTAAAATTACTCTTTACATTCATGTTATTTTTAGTACTAGTGTCAATAGTCTTTAAGCAAGCCTTTGGACAATTGCAACTCTAATAATTTTACATTAGCCTACAATAATACATCTCACTCCTGAAAACAATTCGTAAATGCCACAATAATAAAACGTTCAGGCCCTATATCGCTTTTTTTGGACGTCACACTACTTTGCACCTGTTAACAGACATGTAATTACGTTTTTAATGTTACTAAAAACGAGAAAAAAAAACAAGAATTGGAAAGGTTTGGGCTAGCTTCCTCTGACCTTGCGCCGTCGCCGAGCGCTCCGTGTGTGTTATAATTGACCGTCAAGACCTTTACTTTGGTTTTAAAGATGATGTCGCCCTTCTGGAGGTATTCGAGTGTCCTCCTGATCGGATATCTTCCTTTCATAGGCATTTTAGAGTCTCTGTATGATTAAAATACCATTTGTAAACTGCAAATGCCTGAAATAGCCCAAGCTCATGCGCAGGCACCAGAGATGACGTCATTAACCAGCGACAACTTTTCTTTTCTTTTTTTAAATGAGCAAAATCAACAGAAAATAGGGTTTGTGGACAGTGATGATGGGTTTACCACAAAGCTTTTTCCTTCTATTCTGAGAAACTGTTACTTTTGATGGCTAGAAATATGAAAAGAAACAACAATCTGGTCAAAAGGACAATAATGCTCTGTAAAGAAGAGTATATTATCATAGTATATTTCTTTATAAAATATTTATATTTGAGATTGTTGGCTTGCTGTATACTACAGTAATCTATGTATGTAAAATGCTTTGCAGCTACATGGAACCAGGAGTGCTGTTATAGCATATTGGAGGAGGTACTGAATCAGCCCAGGGGCAGTGCCTCAAGATCAGCCAAGGTGAAGGAATCCAACAGTTTACAACATAACTACAAGAAGTTCACACATCTACTTTTACACATAGATTTTATTTGAGGACCCCAAAATTAAATTTTACTTAAGAGACCAGGGCCGGCCCCGGGCCTCAGATAAGCCAGCCTCAGAGACTGGAATGTTGAAACAAGAACTGAAAACCCAATACATTTGTTTGATGTCAACGTGGTGTGAGGTAGAGATGCAGGTTCATGACAAATTTGAGCAAAACATGGATGGCTGTTGAATTTTTCCGACTGAATGTTGACTTGAGCAGGAAATACAAAGAAGACTTACATTTTTATAAAATATTCATATTGTACTCAGTTCACAAGGCTGAAAAAGATTCTAATGCCATCTAATACAGAGTTGCTTATGGTACACATTGTAAAGCCACGACATTTAAATTAACAGTTTTCATACAGCATTTAATAAAATGCACTTACAAGCCACTTCTTCATGCACTGCAATGCACTATAAAATTATAACAATGCTTTTTAAAAGGACAGACTGCGACAAGATTATAAAACCCCGCATAAAAACAACATGCATTCATTTTTATGAAATTACAAGTACAAAGGTCATTGCAAGACAGTGCCATTTCAAAAGCCGTTAGGGTTTTTAACCCAAATATTACATTTATTTTCACAAGACATTACAGTTGTTAACTTTACATCCCTGTTACCAATCATGTTGGTGTGGGTGTCCATTAATGGGAAAGTCAGTGGTCACATGGTCTTCAAGACAATAGTGCACCTGAAATAAGCTTCCCGCAAAATCTCTTTATTTTTAACCAGGGAAACCTGCCCAAAAAGGTACTTTAAGTACACTTGGTATGCAACACGCAAATTAATTTACAACTAATCTAAAAATGTAAAAAAGAAATAATAAAAAAAAAGTACAAATGTGGCTCAAAACCACAAGAGTGGGTGTGCACTCAATTGAGAGGATTACAAAAGACAAACACAAAGAGAAGTAGCCAAGCCTAATTTAAAGCACTTCTTCCCTCTCTGGCAAGTTGCACAGCACTTGACATTTTGTTAAAGATGACCAACTCTCACAGTTCCGCCCCTTCCTGACCTCTAAAACTCTCCTCCTTTCCTGGCACATGTGGTAGGAAAGTGAAGGTAGAGATGGAGGTGCAGCGATTGAATCAGATTCAGAGGCACCGGTAAGTGAAAACAGTTTTCGAAAATTCAATTCTATTTGTGGTATAAATGCAGTGATGGATGAAAGACAGGAACCTCAGCCAGTAGGTTTATTCAGACTGAACATAATGATTGGTCAGAATTTTATCAGAAATATATAAGAATTGAATATCGAAGAGTTTCATCATCTGGTTGTTTACACCTTAGTGTGCCGTACGTTTATTAGGAGCATTTTAAGATTACAAAAGAAAAGTGTAAAAATGCCAGAAAGGTAAGAAGTGCTTCAAGTAACATTTTTCAACCTAAATAAAATCTAAGCATCGCAAAAGATAACAGCCGTGTGTGATAAATACACAAGCACAATAGAGGAGGAGCAGAAACTGATGAGGAAGAAAACAACACAACTGATTGTCATAAAGGGAAAAGTGAGAGTGGGGTGATTGCACTAATTTTAATCCGAATCTGTTTTTGACAACCCAGAAAGGTGCATGTTGAATATGGATTAGCATAAAAAAAAACCTCCTAGATATTTTAGTTTCTGCTTTCTTTTTATATTATGATAAAATGTAACAAATTTTAATGAGTTTGGAATAAGTTTGCAATCTACTCTCTGGTAATCCAATTTTAATCAATTAATTAATTGTATTCCAATATTTACTTACCGGTAATAGTATTTGACTAAAAACAGTCACTGCTGATATGCCCTCAAGCAAAATTAGTTTATATGAAATTTTGGAAGCTGTTAAGTCCATGCTTTATACAAATACTAACCAGGTTGATATTTCTTCCTTACACTATGCTGATGTTCCCATCTATTAATAAAGGCGTACAGTACTTTTACAGTTTACACTTGTCACTAAGTGAGAACATAAGTGCAGACTGATCTTAAATAGCTTTATATTTGTCATTTTTAAATTACAAATCAGGTTTTTCAAGGTGGCTCATCTGCAACCTGTATGCAGAGCTGGTGCTAATATCTCTTCACATGGGGCATGGTAATGGTTTAGCAGACAGTATAATGTAGTGAAATGCTTTAGCACAAGGAATGTCACATTGAAGTGCTATAAGAAACCATTAAAGGAGATGAGCACAGCAGCAGCTGCTGAGTCCTCTTTCATTCAGTGCAGTCTGGAGGAGTTTAAAAGTCAAATGGCCGCATTACTGCACCTGAAGAAAACATTCCAAGGGCCATCCTAGGCCCGAAAGTGCTAGATTATCTAAAATCTGCAAAATATCCTCAATACCTTTGTACCATGCATTGATATAAAACTTTTTTTGGAGAGCGGGTAAGTACCTACTGAAGACTTTCTTTAGCTGGACAGTTCTGACTCCTGGAGAACTGGGTTTTTCATTCTGTATGGTCAGAGTTCTGGCTGTTATATTCAGCTGTCTCCATCTTCAGAATGTAGGGAATGATGCTGTCGATGGAGACGTTACCTATCAAGCCGGTGAAAAAGAGCTCCTCCGTGATGCTGGAGTTCATGAGGCGTAGCGCTGGGAGACGCGTTAGTATACGGGTCAACCTAGGAAAATAAAAAATATCTCAGGTATTTGACCAGAATCTTCCTTAAATATACTTTAAACTTTCTAGCAATGTACCCAAATACCTCCACAATATATGTATGTTTACCCTCTGAAGTTCTGCACACTAAGTAATGAGGAATAAGTGCTACATTTATTAACTTTTTATTCTGTATATCTTATATTTACCTCTTGTGACTTCATTTCAATGGCTATGTAAGGGAGATAGTATGGAAGTACCTATACATGTCATCTGGATATGTCTTCTGTACATAGTCCTGCAGCTCCATCAAAGCTTTCTCCTGAAACTTCTCTATCTGCCCGCTGCCATCCAGACCTGGATGATCTGTCAACACAATACAAACAGAATTCTGGCTGTTTATTTGGAATGATTTTTAAATCAAGAAATCCATTTTGGTAACGTAATTTATACAAACACACCCACCGGGGCTAAACAACACTATAGCCTTCAGGTAGGCATATTCGTAACTGTCGGTCTCCAACCTCGTCATGCTGTTACAGAACTCCTGGAACTTCCAAACATGCTCCATCACCTGCTTGACTTTCTCTCCAGATAGCTTGTCTACAAGACACCACAACACATCATTTAGTGAACACTTTATGCAAACACAATACGTGTTATAAGCGCTACAAATCTACATAATGGTTCTTCTGAGGGTTGATAAGTGTTTTACAATATAAAAGCTGATTATAGTAATCAGCTAATTTCAGCTAGAACTAATTTACAAATGCAAGTAATTTCTCTGCAGTAGTGAATCTGTGCATAAACAATAATATGATACAGGTTGTGTTCCATACCGTCCTGGATGCTGCTTTGAAGGTGGTTGATGATAGCAGTGAGGATAGTTGAGAGGTTCATCACATGAGCGCACTGAGCAAGACCCAGAATGAACAGCTCATTCCAGCAGGAACGCATCAAACTGGTGTTTGCCTCCTGACTGAGAAAGGAAGACACACAGAGAAGTGTGACAACTTTACGACACACTGCATTCCTCTCATTTTCAGGCAGTTCAAAAAGCTTTTATTTAGACACATTGTTTTTTTGTTCCTTCGCAGTCTCCTCCACTGAACAAGCTAATTTCTTTGTTTGAGGTTTATTCTACAGCTGCCATTAATGAGCACTGAATTTAAATTGCAGCTCCTTGAAGCAAAAGAGGATTCCACTGTTGTCTTTTCCATATTTGCCTCATAAAAAGTCATTTTTCATAATTAGACCAACTGTTTTCAACTGTGAAAATATGGTAGTGATCTTTCACATTCTTACCCAAGAGCTGAGAAGGCAGGGATGGAGCGAGCCCAGTGCATGGAGAGGAAAAGAAGCCTGGATGCCGACTCACAGATATAATGTACATTCAGATACTCTGGCATGGGGCTAGGCATCGTCAACTACATAGAAATTGAAAAGCAGGAGAAGATTATTGATAATTTACAGGTGAACACCAAATGAACAGACCCAAACAAAAATCAGTGAACTCCTCAAAGATATCCAGCTCAGGGTCAAATTTACATACTGAGGTTTTGCAAGCTCACCCACCTTAAAACCAACATGGCTGTCTGTGAGCAGCGGCCCCTCCACTTCGATAATGGGGGTATCCTGGTCTCGACCAATCAAATGGATAGTTGTTCCACCAACACATTGCAAAGATTTATTGGTCAGCCTCTGTTCGACCCCTTCTTCAGATGGGTTAAAAACTTTGGACAGGGTGTCAAAGGCACTGGACATTAAAAACACACACACAAACACAGAAATTAACCAACTGGATAGAAATCCTCAACATTACTTTCTTTCCAAATAAATGACCGTGCAAATGTGTCTAGTGTTGTCAATGAGTAAAATACTTAACCAAACAATCTTTCAAAATAATCATGTAGCAACGTATTACAGAGATAACGCCCCAGAACAAAAGACACTGGGAGGATTAAGTGCTGCATTCTAACCGTGTTATATCACTGGCAGACTGCTGGCCGTCTGAGGTATCACCATTATTCAGGTTCTCTCGTAGGGAGTCACTCAGGCTGGCCAATGAAGTCACCACATTGGCTAACGTCCCCAAGTCACCCTGCCCTGAATCCATCTGGCAACAGATGAAATCATTTTTCACCAATCAGGCATGACAAATAAACTGGAGTAAATGTAACTGGAGAAAAGCACCAGAAGTGAAGACAAATATCTCTCTATATATTTAAACAAATAATAAGTTGCTTGATTTGTCTCATACCTGTCATCTAACCATTCATTTTACACACAAAGAATATTTAATATATATCAATACACTCCAAATATTATAAAATAAAGACTAATTATACAATAGTTCAAAGGAGCTTGTGCAGAGAACAAGACCACATTGTATAAAACAGAAACCCACAGTAAGAAAGATGGTGATGTAGGATGGTGGAGTAGGAATCTCCCTAACGCACATGACATTTGCAGCTGTACCTTTGAGTCAGTGGCCAGGAGCAAAGTTCCATCACTCTGAATAACCGGCTGCTGGATATTAACCAGCATCCCCTGCTCCAGTAGGCTGGATCTGCACAGATCGTTAACAACCCTCGGTTTAAACAGCATCAACAGAAACAAACCCTGGGTGGTGCAAAGAGCACAGGTTTGACCTCAGTCTGATCTGAATGGCACTGACCTGGAGGCATCTGTTTCTGAATCAGAGATAAAGGTTGGTGTGGCGATGAGTGGACTGTTCAGGTCCTTGCGAATGTAGATCTTTTGGGTTGAGGCAGCACAGTTGACGTGTTTCTCTCGGGGCATAACTTCAATGGGTTTTCTCTCACTCTGGACAGCTGAAGAAAAAGACACTTCACTCACCATTTTCAGAAGGGGAATGATCATACTGAACATCAGTCTGAACTGGACACGCCTGCCCAATGTACATAATCAGAAGTCTACAGCTGTGAGCACAAGTGAGAATAAACTCGATTTGACTCACACTCAGTCTTCATCCCCATCTTAAGGCATTTTCTAAGCCGGCAGAATTGGCAGCGATTGCGGTGGTGTTTGTTAATAACACAGTCCTGTTTACTGCGGCAGCTATAGGTCAGGTTCTTCCTCACACTACGCTTAAAGAAGCCTTTACATCCCTCACAACTGACCGCTCCATAATGACGGCCTGAAGACAAAAGAAAATTATATGACAGGCATATCTGGAAGATCTGGAAACAGGCTAGAGCAATACAAAAAACACAAGACCTGCTTTTCACTGAAAGAGTACTTCTCGTACCTGAAGCTTTGTCTCCACACACCACGCAGTACTCCACAAGCTGCGGTCGGCTTAAGTCAACAGTCTGCCCTAACAACCTTTCCATTGACAGTGGATCTGTAACGATCTGTCAATACAAGATGAACACAGGTTATTAATTATATCTTCCGAGTATCACCATGTCAGCTATATTGTTGAAAACCTGTCAGAAAATCACCAATATGAAGGTACAGTCAACATTAAATTGATGTAGTGGACGGTGGTGTGGTGAGAACCTGTATCCTTCCAGGCATTAGGCTGTCGGCAGCAGTGAAGATGAGCTGCTTGGTGTTGTGTGTGTCCGATGAGGTCAGGAGGACCTTGCCCGACCCTGCGCTGTCAGCCGTGGTCAGAATGAACTGCTGCTTCGGAACTGGAGGCGGCTTCATCGCTGTCACTATCTGGATCTTCTGACCCGTCTGCTGATCAGTTACAATCTGAGGGTGTCAGAAATGAAAGACATCAGGGCAAACATTGACATGTTTCGGTGTGGTTAAAGTAGTGGAATATAGAGGAAAAGGTGATGTCGGGCATGTACCGGTACCTGTATTCTCTGTGGTGTTGTAGTGGGCTCTGTAGAGATGATCTGAAGGCGCTGTGGAGACTCACTCATCATTGAGTCAGAAGGAGAGGCTGGCATCTGCAATTCAAAACACAACTGACTGAGTAAAGCCACCCTGACCTCAACATGCCATTTTTAATTTTTCAAATCAACATTTGCAATTCTGTAAAATATATACCGTATATCTAATCTTACTCTGTTCTCCAACGGGCAAAGAAAGACCAAGCATTGGCCCAAACTTTACAGTTCCGCAAGAAAGGATTATCGAACGTTTTTTACAGCAATTTTAACTTTTATGAGCATTGCTTGCCTCCTCTTTCTGATCACATATTCAGTTGCAACCCATTCCTGCACAGCAGCTATGTGGATCAAGACCATTGAATATCCATCACATGAAAGAGACTGCATGCACACAGAATGAAAGTCCTCTGCACACTCACCTCTGCTTCCTGATCAGAGTCGGCTTTCTGCTGGGAGAGCAGATTGAGGCTGGTCATCATGGCGATGTAAGATCATTAGTGAGATCTGTTCAGACAATGATGAGGCATAATAGAGTAATCAAAAAGCTCAAAACAATTTACACAGCCATGACAGTGAGTGTGCCTATGGATAATAGAAAAACCACTGAAGCAATTAGCTACAATAACCTATACAATTCAGAACCTACACTTAGAATAAAGTAAGAATTTTCCACTGGATAGAGTGGTTGTGGTTCGTCTCCGTCTAGGTTTAGCAACCATTTGTGCCAAAAGAAAACATAAATGGTCTTCATAATTTTCTAGGCTGACTGGCATACTCCGGATAACAATGCCAGTATTCAACTGAATCTAATTTTTTTTGTGGTGTAAATACCTTATTTGACCTAAAGAGTGTAGTAGTGAGTGTGTAGTTTTCGGTTTAGCCGCCCAGTAACCTGCCAGTAGGTGTTTGATATAAGCTAGAAATTAGTACATGTTGATTGCAGTGTGAGAAGCCCAACAGTGCTTACCAACATCAAGTTTTATTTTTATAACTGTATTTTTAGTTGTAATAAATGGGAACATCACCCTAAAGGAGAACGTCCTTGCACACTAGTTTGTTTTGTCTGTAATTGAAGTTCAACGCTCCAGTTACCATTATGTGACTAATTAAGCTTCTCTTTTTTTTTATATTCCTAACAGGGACTTTCTATTTGTGTCCAAAACACTGCAACAGTGAGAAACATTTGTAGTTTATTGAATGAATAAATTCATAGCGTGTTTGATTTTAATTCTAACATGATCATGCAGCTGAAGTGTGTGCCTCTACAGCAGTCAACCACGCACATTTGTTCATTAAAGGAGGGGCCTGCTGTTTCATGTTGCTGTTGATTGGTCCCCCAGAATGCCCATCAATTCTCTGGTTTCATTAAACGCATCACAACACAGAACAAAATGGAGAACCCGACGGTGTGCCAAAAGCATGAACTCGTGATTAAAAATAATAATAAGCTATTTTCTTCCCAAATAGTGCAGTAATTGACTATTTGGGCGCATACACTGAATGCATAAATGGACATATGTTAAATAAAATGACTGTCACAGTGATTTCAACCCACCTCTGTCCTCCGGCCTCGATGGCAAAGGTAAAAGGGTCGAGTTCATCAGTTGCATATACACTTTGCTACCATTAGCTGTTTGAGGTAGCCTGCAGCAGTCAGCAAGAACCATTATCATGCTTGTGTTTAACAACTGGAGCATGCAAATGTTTGCTCGGGCTACACCAGTAAGAAGTGTCACATGTTGCCATTTACTTTATTCTTCTCTAAAGCAAGCCACGGCGACCAGACAGCGCCCAGCGTAGCAGGTAGCCAGAGACTGTCAGGAAGAGCCCCGTAACCACTGGCTAACATGCTAATGTGGCATTAGCCGCGCTCTCTTATCTTCTTGTGTCACCGACAGCTTTCTAAGGTTTTAAAACTCCAACCGGACTTACCTCCGTGGGACGACAGTCAGAGATTTAGGCTCGCTGGCTAGTTTATAAAATATTTGTTTTGTTTTTCTCCTGTTAAAGGTCATAGTTCGTGACCCCACAGAGCCAGCGCGCCGATGATGGTTGGTGTTTTTTCCCTTCTTCCTCTCTCTTTTGCCCGCCCCCTCAGGCGCGAGCCGGAGAAGTCTGACGTCATTGTGCCCGCTTGTCAAAACGAGATGGGGACGTCTTGTTTTCAAAGCAGAAAGAAATGGGAATACTATGGGAAAACCTTCGTGGAAATTCGTGGACTGTATTTTCCTGGACAGACGCATTTCCCGGGATTGCCGTTCTCTTTTAATTCCCGTCAAAGTTAAACCACATGTCGAGACATCGACCACAGCGCCAAACTTAAACGTCGCAACAATTATCAGCTCATCACCCTCTTAATGATGATAATATTAAAATATTAAATCTATGCACACCAGGAGAATACTGTCATTAACAATTAAACATTTTAAAAACAGGCTCAGTACCATTTTGGTCTCCGATGGTCAAATGACTGACCTGTATGCGTTCTTTTCTTCAATTATCCACAATTATTGCCTCGTTTTCAGGTTCATGAAAAAGCTTTTTTCTTTAAAAGCTAAACTATTCCTATGCTCACAACACCATAGGTGTTCACTTTCTTCTTTCCCATCGTGCATCTTTTTCAGGGATAGAGAGAATCGTCTTACACTAGTTATGTGTCTGAATTTGTATGTCTATCCAGTCTAAATGATGGCTTCAGTTCAATGGTCCAGCAGCAGCAGTGCTCCTCAAAACCAGCAGGTGGCGCCGTGCAACCATGTCCTGGACAGGATGGGATGGGATGGGTTGCACAGACCAGAATAATGCAAACCTTCATTTCGTTTCTAATCTCACCTAGAACATAACAAGCAGTTTTTTTTCGTCGCGATGCTTCGTTCATTGCAAACCACCCGGCTCATTTCTGAATAATTGGAATCGCGATATATTTTCCCACAATCAGGTTGGACTACAATATTTGGTGAAAAAGAACACAACATCCTACTACAGTGGTTATTATCAAAACCGTGCATGGGAATTGGACGCAGCAGCGTTGCAAGCAAAGACAAAAAAAGGTGTAGGGTTTTTGTTTTGTTTTGTTTTTGTTTTAATGCAATTCCTCGCAGGGTGGACATCTGCTCTATGGGAATATTTTCTCTGCCGCAATCGATTTTGGGGGATGACAAATCAGGGCGTAAAATAGCTTGGGGCAGCCACACAATTGACTGTTTCTTGTGTGAGGCAGCTAATCATTGCTTTAGAAGAGCTGCTGCATCTTCACCAGAGACCCTCCGTCGCGTCCTCGGGGACATTTGCGCTCGTTTGTTGCTTTTTACAGGACCACCAACGTAACGCGAGGAGCCAAGGACGTGGTGTTTAATGACATAGCGGTTCACAGCCTCCCACACGCAGGGGGAACGGAAAGTAATTGTAGAAATCGCTGCAGAACACCACGGATCTGCGCGGCTGTACTCGGCCATGCTCGGACGCGGACTTTGGGTATGTAAACCCCGATTCGGTAAACGAGGGATTCGGATGGGTTTGCCCCTTCTGTGCGCTGTGTCAGCGACCGCAGTCCTACTGGCGCTGCTCTTTACGGACTTCATTGAGTTATGGGTCACCTCCATGAGGATGAACGCAGCGGTCGAGCCGCAGGTCGGTATGTTTCCGCCGCAGAGCGCCGTCCCAACCAGACCCGAGGAATTCTTACTTATGCCTAGTCCCCTGGTGTGCCAGCGTGCCAAGCCTTACCTCATCACCATGGTTATCTCTGCTCCGGCCAACCAGAGGGCACGCCAAGCCATCAGAGATACATGGGGAGGCGAGGTGCAGGTTAGGGGTCTGCGAGTCATGACCTTTTTTATGGTGGGTGTGGCTTCTGACCCAGGACTGACCAAGCTGCTGATAGAGGAGGCCAGGGAGCGGGGAGACCTGATCCAGGGACGATTTCTGGACTCCTACTCAAACCTGACTCTGAAAACCCTGTCCATGCTCAGCTGGGGACGCAGGTTCTGTCCACAAGTTCACTTCATGGCCAAAGTGGACGATGACGTTCTATTCAATCCCGGCGCTCTGCTGCATTTCCTCAACAAAAGTCGTAACCCATACGAACAGGGAGACTTATACCTCGGCAGGGTGCATCTCCGGGTGGCCCCGGACCGTGACCCGGACAGCAGGCACTATCTACCGTCAGGGGCTTACGCTCCCTCAGTGTTTCCAGACTATTGCAGCGGTACTGCTTATGTTCTATCCCGTTCTGCATTGCTGAAAATTTCCCTGGCAGCTTCCGCGTCACCTTTATCCACGCCGCTTCCCCCTGAGGATGTGTTTGTTGGCCTGTGTGCCCGGGCAGCTGGGGTGCTTCCATCCCACTGCCCCTTATTTTCTGGCGGTCCGGTCATGCCGTTCGGTCGCTGCTGCTATCAGGCGATGGTATCGATCCACAACATCCCACCCAAAAAGATGCTTCAATACTGGGCTGACATCCAGTCCTCGCAACCTTGTGCCTGGCTGAGCGTGCGTGCTTCCCTGGGGTTGTGCAAGATTCGGGCGATGCTGGGTTATGCTCTGGGCCTAAAATCCACTTTGTGAGGGCTGAAGTGGAGGCAGAGCCAGAGAGGGGGGGGGGGGGGGGGGGGTAGCTTCACTGTAAGTGGTTCAGGAGCGCTACAGGCCTCAGTGCACCCGCACATTTATTTTTTCTAGATCTATTTATTTTTAAAACAATATTTGTAGTCGTCAGCATCACTGTTATTTCAGGGGTAGGTAAACGAGTCTTTGAGTTCCACATGTGGGCTCAGTTTTCTGTCTTACCAGCTGGATACGCAGGTTTCACTCAGGATCCCAGTTTCCTTGGAGAAAGCGTCGTGTACCTGGTAGGACAGAAAACCCTGCCTGACTCTGGCACTCGTAGCACTGGGTTGTCTACCTCATATGATGAACCGGGGAATAAAATTGACAGTTTATGACTTTTGCACAATAGAAATCTATTGCCTTTAGCACATTTATGTCACATGCATACTCTATTACCTTAACCTGCTTACGAATCATGGTCTGTTACCAGGTAATTAAATCACAGATGCTAAATTACAAATTCTTGTAACTAATATTGGTAAGATCAAATATAACACCTTAAGAGTCCAGTAGGGTTTGCTGCATCACATATTCGCAAAGCATTGAGCGTTTATTACTCAGTAATTCTTCAAACGATAGGAAACCAGCTACAACCCCAGCGAATAGCAAGATGCACTGCTGAGACCTGCGATATGGAGATGAGTGACATCTTCAACAGACTGACATCTGAAGTTTGTGCAGAACAGGGGCACATTTCTGCCAAAGCAATGTTTGGAAACTCAGGAAAACGAGATTATCAGTAATTACGCGTGCCACGGTTTATTCAGAGAAACACACTTTATCAGGTACATTTTTCAGTTATTTATTTTTTTAGCTGGTCCATTTTAGGAATGAATTGTGTGATGGTACATCCTGGATGGGATGCCTGTTCCCTGGTCTTTGGTGTTGTAGTCCTGTTAAATCCCACTTTAGGGCCCGTATTCAGGAAGAATCTCAAAATCTCTGAGACTTAACCTAGCCTAAAAATGCTCAGCAAGGAGACGACTGTCACTTTAATCTTAAGACTGCTAGGTGACGCAGTCTTCTAAAAACTGTGATTTGTTGGTACAAAAAGGAAATGGAAGGGAACAACAAATGCACTCCTAGTGATGAATAGACAGCAAAATCCACAGATCACAGAACTGAAGACTGTACTAAAAAAATGTGTAATCCTGAAAATTCTTTTGTCTCATGATGGTAAAACTTAGCAAAATTAAATTTATTGTTCCACAGCTTCAAAGTGTTTGGACGTCCATCTTTCACATGCTGAATATTTTGTTGATTTACTTATTGCTTACTCGTCAAGTTGGCAATTTTAATATAATGGAGTGCGTAGACTGTCGCTCATTGCTCCTTGTAAAATGCAGCCTTATTTTAGCAGAATAACAAAACAAACAAAATTTAGGGGAAAAACAAAAAATCCAAACTAGACAGAAAAGCAGTGTTTGCTGTTGAAAGCTGGTGGAGAACAACGGAGTTTCACGAGAGAAATTGGATCACAGCACAGGGAAAGAGGCCAACCTGGAAGCTCAGTGACGGCAAATCAATGTGCTGTTCCCTCTTTTGAAGCACAGGCAAGTGCCGGTACGTGCTGCAGTTCAAAATGAGAGTAGCGACTGCTAAATTTAGATTATTCTATTAGATTTACCCCCCCCCCTCACCCCATTAGATTTCCAATATAAACAAAATCCAATGACAAATAGAGCTAATCGCAAAGGTGTGTGCTGAAGTTTATTGTGCCTGGCCTTTCTACCAAAAAAAAGAGAAAAAAACCCACCACAAACACCATCTGTCACCATCATGCCGATAGCATCCAATTATTCAGTACACGGAGAAAATATCTCCTTCCTCTGTCATGCCACCATCTTTTCTGCTTAAAATACTGTTTTTCCACTGTAGGTGCTCTTTCAAGGCCCAGAATGCTTTGAAAATAATATTTATCTCCCAAGGGAAAATTCTAAGAAGTCTTAAGATTGGAGGAATTCTCAGAACATCACTCAGAGGTACTTTTAGTTTTGAGATTTTTTGTGAATATGGGCCCAGTTGTTTTTTTGTTGTGTTTAAGTTGTGACTTTATAGAATTTCATTGTGTGTTATTGTAAAGTATTTTGGGTGACCTATATGTTTTAAATGTGCTTTATAAATAAAGCTAAATTAAAGCTAAATGACGTGTCAATCTTTCTCCATCATATGCACACACATTCATTCTGCATTTAAATATCCCAGGAGGAATTTGGCTTCAAAAAGCTACAGATTCTTTAATCCAAATAGTAATTCCAAACAATTCAGGCCAAGATTTGGGATCTACAAAAACATTTACTTACCTGGGAATCTCAAAGGCTTTTGTATTTTTATTGATTGTAAGAACATTAAGTGAGGCTGGACAGAATGCCTTTTAGTTTTTTAAAACTTGTTTTATATAAAAAAAAATGTTGCTTGTTGAACCAGAATGTGATTTCAATAAAGAGAAGATCTGATTTTAACTTCTTTCAGAATTCCAGACCAAAGTGAGTCTTTTTCCTGTCCATTTTTGTTGATCATCCATTTGTGTAGTACTGGTGGGGGTTGGGGCTTTCCCACTGAAGGTCACGGGGTTCTTGCCACACAAAGAGTCCTTCTCTTCTATTTTTTGAATCTGTCCAGAGCAGCTTTCTGGCTGCAAAGCAATGCTGTCTTCATCTCCTTCTGCTTTCTTTCTTTTTCAGCTTTCATTTTGTCCTCTACAGTCCTCCTGATGACATCCTGGGGGAGGAGCAGATGACAAACAGTGCAATGTCAGTTTTGGACAGATATATATTCAAAGGGTCCAAAAACAGAATCCACATTAACTTTACAAGAACCAGAGCTGTATAACAGACTCAAAAGTGACAAATGTGTCACCGTCTGAATACTAATGGATGCAACTGTGTGTACCCTCTGGTCCTCATGTGCCACTTTTTTCTTGCGCCTTTCCACACCACCAGCAGAACTGCGACCTTTCTTTTTATACTTGGGAATAAACTTCTCTTTTTCAAGTGGGTCATAACCCTGAAAATACAAATATCAACCATTAATTCCAAATGTATATTCTAAATGCATGCATTATTTGTGCAGACACTGACCAGCGCCTGGACCCTGTCTTGGTGCCGTTGCTGAAAGGTGGCGCGGTCCACCTGTCCCAGCTCAATGGGGTTGAGGCTGATGAGTTCAGGCTGGATCTTCTCCAGCAGGGCTTTAACCTCCCACTCCTGCCTCTGCTTCACACTGCGATATGGATTTGCATCCAGGCCATCAAAGTTTGGCTCACCCGCACCTGTCGATGGAAATAAATCCATGATGCTTATCAAAATTAAGAGATTAATGCAGTCTCCCAACTCACTTCACTGTAAAAAAATTTTTATCTGTAATTAAGGTAAAATGGACCATGGTCAGACCTGGGACCAGCATGCTGGTGAACCCGTCGCCATGCCCCACCCCAAGGACATCTTCAAACGGACAGAACTGCAGTCCCCAAACCGTTCCTCGAACTCTGTGGGCCATGTAGGGTTTAGTCACCGGACTGTTCCACACATCCTTGTACACCTAAAAAGAGTTTCAATACTTCCTTCATTCCATAAAGCCAGTAAGTAAGAAAGCACTACTTGTGCAGTGTTTAATTGATGCTGACCTGAACAACATCGCCTGTTGCTGCAGACAACAGCCCTCTCTGGCTCAATGACAAACAAGAAGCTCCAGCGGGGATAAAGTAGGAGTTGAGTGGCTTGAAGGTCCTAATGTCATAGACCTTGAGCTTTTTATCCATGCCTGATGTCACCATATAGCTGCAAAAATGGGGGAGCAGGACAGCAGGTTACACCATGTTGGACAGAGAGGGGCTGCTCACAACAGGAGCACAGCAGGCATTGTGCATCAGCTAGTTTCCTTATATTGTTGTGCTGCTCAGGATTAGATTCACATATGCCTGCGTTAATTGTTTCATGTAAGCGTTGATGCAGAGAAACTGCTCCTGCACTTCATCCCACTTGAAGAATGTGAAGCTTCTGGGTGACTCACGTGCCCGCCTTGTCTACAGCGACAGAGCGCACAGCTCCTTGATGGCAAAGCATCTTCACGAGGGCTTCTTTCTGATTTGGCGACCAGAGCGTCACCGTGCCATTATGATGGCCCAAGTGGATGATGGCGTTGTGGGGGTTTTGGCACATTACATCCAGCCGGCCTGTCTTGGTGCAGATTGCCGCCACCTCCTTTCCCACAGAGACGTCGAGATATTGTAGAAAACTTGTAGCGCTCTGAAGACAGATAAATATAAAAGATAAAACAAGCTGAAGATAAAACAAGCTTTCTCAGAACTGCTTTTAACCATTTTAAAGAAGGTGGAAAATCACATGCAGTTAAGTTTGCACGATGTGAGCCATGGACAGCTGTGTCACACATACGTAATTGTGATTATCTCTGTATTTAGACAAGATTTTAAATAGTATAATATGGAAAATTCAATTAATAGATTAATCTCAACGCAGGTCTGACATTTCTGACTTTAGAGGTTACCATAAACGCCGTCTCAAAACACTAATAATAAAGGAAAACTGAAATAGATATGGACAAAAAGCAATGGAAAGGAGGCACAATTAAACAGCAACCAGGAAGGAATGGCAATAAATATGGGAAGAATGTGACGACTTCAACAATGTCAGAGTTTGCTGTACTCAAGTTTAATGTTTAGAATCTTTTATTAAGCAGTTAAATGTTTGATCCAAACTTTGGATTTAATCAAAACATGACAATAAAAAAATGAACCTACTGCAGTTGCCAACAAAAAGTGGTAGGGGAGAAACTGCATACGAAGGACGTCATTGAATTTGCGGATGCAGTGAAGCTCTATCCCTTTAGAGTCATATATGTACAACCATTTCTTCTGAGCTACGGCATACATGGCCTCGCTGTGGAGCCACCTGTAGAAGTAAGAAGTTGGTTTTTACTTATTTGTCAGCATTTGAGGGGATATTCATGGTGTGTTGAGATTCTGGCTGGAAAACTTACTTTACATCGTTAACTGTTTCCATCACGTTTATCTCGCACATGAGGTCTTTGGAATGCCAGTCAATACAAGCCACATGGCCTCGCTTCCCTCCAAGCACAAGGTGACTAAAGTGAAGATAACACGGTGTTATATTTTAAATAAACAAGTTATTATCAAATTTCCACACATTTCCAATATGTGTTTTAATTCTGTATTCTAAGAAGACCTCAAAGAATCCCACCAAAACCACATTTTAGCATCGAGGTTGAAATACTGACCGTCCAGTTTTGCTGTAGTCCACTCGATAAGGTCCGAACTGAGACAATTTCAGATTAAAATACTGTGGAGGAAGCATAAAAAACACGTTAATAAAATGCTAAGAATCTATGAAGGAGAAAATGTAGCTTCATGTATATGTCACAAAAAAAGTCCTTCACAGTGGTATTGATGTGATCATTACCTTTGCTCCAGATGTTATATCCACAGCATCTGCAATATCTTCCTGAGAAATCAGACACGTGTCCTCACCCTCATCTCCTTCTAAGAATCTGGCATCAGAAAATATATGTATTGTTGCAATAATGCAAGAAAAGTACAAAATGTTTCCTTAAACACAATACAGCGATAAAGAAAGCAAGTAAACTCTGCAATTACCCGGCCTCCTCTGGAAGTAGGAGGTCAAACCGAGCAGCTTGTGTCTGGGCCATTTCTGAGGCTTCTTCTGAGTGGGTGAGCATTTTATTCAGCTTGGGACGTTTGCGGCCAGGCTACGAAGAATAACAAAAAATGCATATGCTTGCACCTGGCAATAGCTGGTTTTTCTTCAGCAATATGTTAGTGGAACAACATAATGTTGAAAATATGACATGACACAAGTGTGACTACCTTTTCAATTTTATCTTTCCTCCTGAATTTCTGCATTCTGTCTTGGGGAATAGGAGCAGGTCCGGGAAAGGGATCCACTTTCTAAATAATCATAGAGATGAATATAGAGTGCAATAATCACATTAAATGTAATTGTGGCACATTAACAAAGAATATTGGATGTTAGAAAACCCACAATGTTTACAGGTGTTTTTCTAGAACTATGTTTTCTTCACTTCGATTTTCATGGAAGTTCTTAAGTCTCACCCTGTTGAAACCAATATAGTTGCACTAACTGTCACTGAGGGACGGCACCTATTGTGCGCCATCAGGTGTCTAGTTTTTCCTCCCAAGGCAGCAGTGGACAGTTCATGTTTTTCCTTTTCTAACACCCATACTTGTTAAAGGCAGTCAGCTAATTTATGCTTTTTGTATGCATCATGTGAGGTGATTTGTTGAAGTTATTTGATACTTATGATCACTGGATATGGTCCTTTTTCTGTAACATTCTCATATATTTGTGCACTGTATTTGTGCAGGGACCATATCTTAGAATGTATAGTGTTTACTGTATTGAATGTTACTTTGTTATATTTTTATTACAGACAACAGCCAATCAGTCCTAAATGTTAATTTGTATCTGTGTTCTTTAACTTCAACACCAACCTCCTACACCTTCACATTCTAAACCAGTTAAACATCTAAAGACAACCACTTCTCCATTTTAGAAGAATGTAAAGTCATCGCGTTTGTTTTATCAACCAAGACCAGCTGGTATTTATCTGCTGTGCTATTATGTAACAAGTTTGGAGTAATTGCATTGCTACATTGAAAACAAGTTTAAGGTGGGAGGTGATTCTTACCCCTGATATAAACGTCTTTTCATCAGGTTGTTCCATTTCTTGTTTTCTTTTCTTGGCACTCTGTGTCTTTTTCTTGGCACTCTGTGTCTTTTTCTTGGTCTGCCTGGCCAGTTTTTTTGAGGGCATCTGTTTGGACTCATTTTGGTCCTTTTCTGCATTATTTTCATTTGTCGCGTCCTTCGCTGCCTCTTGCCAGTATCGAACTGGAGGCTGTAAAACAGTGTTAAAAGATCAAAAATTGTTTTACCAAATCCAACAACAACCTGTTTTGGCACCTTGACATTTAACAGGGGTGCAACTTGCTTTATGATTCTACATAATTAAGACGTACTTGATCTTGGGCTTTCTTAACGCGATAGTGGACATACAGCACAGATCCAAAAGCTTTCCAAGAATTGATTCATTAATTTGTATTTACCTTCTTTTTTTCCACGTGTGGAGACTTCGGTGTTGCGTCGCCGGCGGACGCCATTTTTGACGCAAATGTTTTGCAGACCACGTTACGACAGTTGTCTTCTTCGTCTGCTTTACGGAGATTTCTGGCTAGCGCCATCTCCCGGCGAACACCTGTTACACACGTTAATCAACAAATTTAAAAAAAACAAAAAAAACCCACCGCGTTAAACCAGAAAGAAACAACTCTAACCTGTCCCAACAGGTTGGAGTTTTTTCTTTTGTTTTGGTTTTTTGCTACTTTGAAGCATATAAAAAGGGTTTTTAAATATGTAATTAATATTACATAAAATAAACACCATTATCATCATAATAATTATTGCACAGGAATAAAAAAGTTAAGTAAATCAGTATGAGTTTTCCTAAGGTTTTGCTTCTGCATACATATGAAAATTCGTAAAAACTGATCATGATTCCTAAAGATTTATCAAATGGAAAAACACTGCAATACCCAACCTTTAGTTAATGTGCCTTTTTACATTTTCGTATATGAGTTACTGGAGTTACACCTTGTTTACATTTTAACTGTAGCAGACTCAACGATTTGACGACACAAAGCTACATTAAATTCCAAAATTCATGATGTAAAAGTTTTCAGCAATGTACAAATCATCCATCTGTGCAAATCACATTTTATCCATACAAATCACATTTTACATTTAGCTTGAACCTTGTAAAAGAATATTTCAGAATGGAATCATAGTAAACATTTCCTGTTTTTTGGGACCCCCCCAGCATACTTTACTTTGAAGTTAATCCAACAATAGCAGTCATTAAGAACACACACACACACACACACACACACACGCACGCACGCACGCACGCACGCACACACACACACACACACACACACACACACACACACACACACACACAGAATGAGAACATGTAATATAATAAGTGCATAAGTGCATCACAATTACAATATGTCTAAATAATTATCTACAAAAATTCCAGATTCTCAGTTCTGAAATCATCAGTGGTTGTTCATCTTTATATTTTAAAATGAATTAATAAATGCATTAGTGATTACTGGAGCTTATAATCTAATAATCAAGCTTGAGCATGTAACAGGAAAAGAGAGAGTCTCTGGCCTTGCACGTAGCACTACTGATCCTCAGTAGGTTCCTGGCCTCATTGTTGAACCAGTTCTTCTGGGTAGGAAACACATGTTCTGTCCTTGTGGGTGTAGATGTCTCTGTGCAAAACCTCACGGAGGCCACTACTGAGGCTGTGTACAGGTCTAAATCAGGGCTGTTCAAACCAAAGACAGTCCAGTTGTGTTCTTTAAGCAGTCCTTCGACTGTATTAGCCGAGAGGCCAGTTAGACCCTAATCTCCTTGCTGCATGCTTTGGTCCTGATTATGAGTGTCTTATAAGCAGGCAGCATTAGCAGGGAGAGGTGAACTGAATGTCCAGAGTGACATTGACTAGTACTCAATTTCCACAATGTAAGCATGGACTGATGTTTGGAAAGCCCAGACATGCCAGTCGCCCTCTGCCACTATCACTTGATAAAACAGATTTTACATCGAACATAAAGGTGAAGGGCTCTTGTCTGAAATTTAGAAGCACCTATCAAGGAACTTGTAAGATTTGGGCCCTATAAGGGTTGATTATTCAGAGATATATGTTTACATTTTGTCAAAATGACCCGAAACTTTAATTTGCATGCATGGTAAACACCACGTTGAGGTATGTAGAATACACAGTCTTCATACATTACTGATACTGGTGGTATTGCTGATCATTGACGAACTTTGCCTACTCATGTTGGAATTTGTCATTGAGACACTCTAGGGCCACTGTAGAGCCACACCATAGTTGTTTGGTCCAATCAACAATGCTACTTCAGCAGTGCTTTCTGAAATGAGAATACTCTAAACTCTCACACTTCTTGAGAAAACCTCAAGAAGATTGTGATACCTTGCTCCAGTATACTGGCATACTTCCAGGCCACTGACAATGTATGTTGACACAGCTTTTTTGCTACTCATTGTTAACAAGCATATTTTTAAACTTTTTCCATTTAGTTTCAGCTTTTGGATTAGATCTTAAGAGCAAAGCATAGCTATTGACCCATTTTGCAAAAATACATAGGTTTTAATGACTGTATTGCCTTTTCTTCCTTACTTGAACTGGAAGACACCTTTATATTGCTCCCCACCTTTGGGTTCCAAAAGGTTCAGCCAATAGAGGTGTGTTGTTTGGAGTTGGCTCAGGTTTAATGCTGCATGAGTCTCTGGAGCTCACTGTCATGTCCACCTTTTAACATGAATATGTAACTCTGTTTGCATTTTCCACAAGTTTTGGGCGTAACACATTTTTTGCTCCAGTGTCCATTGTTAAGAGACCCCTAGCAAGCTCCCTTTCCCTGTAAAAAGTAAATTATTTCACGGTGTTTGATTTTTATGATCTTTGGACAGTCCTTTGCAGTGGCGTAATGAACAGAATAAACAACTGATGTTGCTTTGATCGATTTCCATTAGTTCATTACGTTGTTTATTAACAGCCCAGACATTTATAGTAAAGTGCTCTCTCCTCATTGCAGACGAATCAATTTTGACAAAAATATAGTATACATTATATATACTGTATATACTACTAGGGGCAGTAACCCCCAAGCTGAGTAGATGGCTCCAACAGATACCAGAAACCACATCTGAGATCTCTGTCCAGGAGAGCACAGTCCTAAGAACAGCTAAGATCCGATAATAATAATAATAATAATAATAATAATAATAATAATAATAATAATAATTTCCATATAATGATAATAATGATTATTATTATTATATGGAAGTTTAGTCAGAATGAGTTTGAGATTGGCAGGCATGTCCAGTTCTCTCGTGTCCTAAAGATCAAATCCTGAAGTGAAGAAACGTTTTTGAGCACTGGCCAGTTGTGTATCTTGTCCATGTACGCTGCCGTGATCTTCGTTTCATCCACAAAATGTTCTCTTAGAAGAGCTTCAGCCGTTTCAAATCCGCTCTCTGCGCAAGGTCTCTTGGACGCCCCCTAGTGTATCATTCCAGATAATAAGGATAAGGATAAGGATAAAAAACTTTATTGATCCCACATTACACCCAAATTACACGTTACAGCGGTAGCCCGTGGTGTGCAATACAGAAAAATACTAAAATAAAAAAAAATAAAAAAAATAAAAAGACTCTTATATTATGTACATTGTACAGTATATACAGAAATTGAAAATTATGTACAGAAGGAGTGTCGGACAGTGTGAAGAAAAATGAAGGTGCAAATAGGATGTGCAAATAAGACATTCCAGGCAGTTGGGATAAATGACCTGCGGTAACGTTCCCTTTTACACCGTGGGTGTAACAGTCTGCTGCTGAAGGAGCTGCTTAAGGCCCCCACAGTCTCGTGTAGGGGGTGAGAGGGGATGTCAGCTGATAATTGATGTCAACTTGGCCAACATCCTCCTCTCACCCACCTCGTCAATGGAGTCCAGAGAACAGTCCAGGAGTGAGCCAGCCCTTCTGACCAGTTTGTTGAGTCTCTTCCTGTCCCTCTCTGAGCTTCCACAGCTCCAGCAGACCACAGCGTAGAAGATCACCGATGCCACCACAGTCATAAAAAGTCCGAAGCAGTGACCTGCACACTCCAAAGGACCTCAGTCTCCTCAACAGATGAAGACGACTTTGGCCCTTCTTGTACAGGGCGTCTGTGTTATGAGTCCAATCCAGTTTATTGTTGATGTGAACACCCAGGTATTTGTACTCCTCCACGATCTCAATGTCCAAACCCTGGATGTTCACGGGTGCAGTGTGAGAAGCCTTCCTACTGAAGTCGATCACCACCTCCTTTGTCTTGCTGGTGTTGATGCGCGGATGGTTCAGTTCACACCAGGCGACAAAGTTGGCGATGACCTCGTTCCCCTCAGACACATGTCCAACGATGGCTGTATCATCGGAGAACTTCTGGAGGTGGCAGCTGTCCGAGTTGTGGCTGAAGTCCGATGTGTAGAGAGTGAAGAGGAAGGGAGAGAGTACTGTACCCTGCGGGACCCCCGTGCTGCAGACAACCATGTCGGACTCACAGTCACGGAGCCTCACGTACTGTTGGTGAGGTAGTCGGTGGTCCAGGCAACCAGGTGACAGTTGACTCCGGCTCCCTCCATTTTCCCTCTCAGCAATGATGGCTGGATTGTGTTGAAGGCACTGAAGAAATCAAAGAACATGACTCTCACAGTGCTCCCGGTGCTCTCTAGGTGTGAGAGTGACTGGTTCAGCAGGTAGATGACTGCGTCATCCACACCAATGCCCAGTCGATAAGCAAACTGTAGAGGGTCCATCTTGCTGTCCACCAGCTGTCGGAGGTGGGTGAAAACGATCCTCTCTACAGTTCACACCAACATTCTTGATCACATTGATAGAGGGTTCAGTCTCTCTTAAACATTTCTTCAGCAATAAATATATTAGTACTCATTATGCGGAAACAACTGATTAAGGAAACATTCTGCATGGAAAATTGTACAAATGATTTTTTTCCTTTGCTGCTTGTCCCCCAAATATACTGCACTTTGGAGTAAAAGTAACAGGAGCAACCTTGAAATAAAGTGTATGCATAAAATGAATACAAGATTAAAGTGTCGCCAGAAAAAAATCCCGATTCCCAGTTCTGGACCCGGATCATGGTTGGACATCAGGAGAAAATATAAATTATGAATTTGCTTTAAAAGGGTTAATGCCAACTTGATCAGAGAAGAAACTAATGATTGAGCTTGAAAGGGGAAGGGAAAGAGGAGGAGCTGTGCTCGAAATGTGGAATTGAAGTGAACAAAATTGTTTCAAGTTATTCAACAGAGACTAAAGCAGAAGAACGGAAAATGTCTGCAGATCCTGCTAAGGTGGGTCATCATCATGTCATTCACTCCAATGTGCAGTTCATGGAGCATTGGTAGAAATGTCAGGATGGATAACGAAAGGCTGCAGTTTGAACATTTTCTAATCTCTCAATTTCAGGTTTTATTTCTTCATTTACATTTGACTTTGATACAAACAGTAGTGATGAACACTGCATTTCCCTCTAGAATCCTCCTTGAAACAATTTTTTTTTAATTTTCTTTTTTATAAAAAAAATAAATAAAGGAGGTGCCCGTTCGAGCAGAACTCTTTGACTTCCATGGAGTGCCTATGATCCACTACTTGACATCCAACTGGGAGAAGGTTCAAAGCTTTCAGGCCAGACCAGACGATATCCTCGTTGCCACGTACCCTAAAGCAGGTTGGTGTATGCAGAGAGTCTGTTTACAAGGTAACCCTGTGTTTAAACGTGATGATTTTATGTTCAATACCCCAGGAACAACATGGGTTTCCTACATCCTTGACCTGCTGTACTTTGGCCAGACTTCCCCAGAGCGTCAAACATCTATTCCCATTTATGAGAGAGTTCCCTATTTGGAGAGCTCCTTTCCCAACCTGGATTCAGGTTGAACAGATGTCCATGTTAATGAGTTCAACACTGTAAACAGGCAATACTTGTTAATCGTCTTATTTATTTGTTCCCTATTCAGGAACTGAGCTGCTGGAGAAGCTTCCAACCTCCCCACGAATAATTAAAACTCATTTTCCAGTTCAATTTGTGCCAAAATCCTTTTGGGAGCAGAACTGTAAGGTGGGGAAATGATCTGTTTTGTTGTATTTTATTTTGTTACACAGTCTTTAAAGATGTGAAAGCCAAACTACCTGTGGATTATTACCTAAACCTCTCACAGACGAGGTTAATTGGCAACATTGTCCTCCATGTACAGATCATTTATGTGGCTCGTAACGCCAAAGACAACATGGTGTCATATTTTCACATGGATCGCATGACGTTGACATTTCCAGATCCTGGAGACTGGAACACCTATTTCCAAAGATTCATGCAAGGACAGTGTATGTATGGAATGACCTTTCACCTCTGTACTGGAGCAGAGTGGCTCATATTTGAACCATCAGATGTGTCTCTTTGTTTATAGTGCTGTATGGATCCTGGTATGACCATGTGAACGGCTGGTGGAAGAAGAAACAGAGTTACACAAACATCCACTACATGTTTTATGAAGATATGATCGAGGTAATTGAGGGAATATATTTAAATATTGCAAATCTCCCTTCTTAAACATTCTCTTTCTTCTTTAGGATACAGGAAGAGAAATCAACAAACTCTGCAAGTTTCTTGGTTTGTCTCCTTCAGGGTGGATAAACACACAGATTTTAGGCAAGGTTAACTTTGATAGCATGAAAAACAACGACATGGTCAACTATTCTACTGACACAGACATGGATTTCACAATTTCACGCTTCATGAGAAAAGGTATCTAAAATGGTTTAACCCAGTAAAGATGGTTGATGAGTGAGTCTAGACATGTGACTGTGGCTCTGCAGGGAAGGTTGGGGACTGGAAGAACGATTTCACCGTGGCTCAGAACGAAGAGTTTGATGAAGACTTCAAGAAGAAGATCAACCCTGCTCTTATCTTCTGCACCAACATCTGACCTGGAATGATCTTATGGACTATAAAGTCTGACAGATAAATGTTTTTCTCTGAACCAACTGAACATTTTAACAAATCCGAATTGTGGTGTCTGTATTATGTGTCTGTGTGAGTCGTCTATATCGACTCACAAGAATACATTATTTTCAAGTTTGCGTTCACGCTTCTTTTTGCATATCAACAATGTCATTCAACACATTTCTGACATCACTGACCTGTTTTCAGACCTACACTTGTCAGCTGTAAACTGCTGCAAGTTAATCATTATCACATTTTACAACCTCTAAACTTAATCAAGTTTCGTAATGAAATTTTTTCCACACTTCTGACTCTGGTGATTAATCTCAGCCCCTCAGATATATATTTGTATGCTTATATTTTCTGCGAGTGGGGACTTTTGATCCTTTTGTATTTTTTGTCTAGTTGAAATTCAGTCAGTGTGAATCACTCTGCCATGTGAGGGAAACGTGTATGTTCCTGGGCAATGTTCCCCCAGAGCATCAAATAAGGGCAGCCTTGGTGACGAAAGGGTCACTGCAGTGGAACTATTGTTATACAGCACAAGGTTGTTTGCCTCTTTGACACTGTACACTGTATGGCGCCATATTTTATTTCAGATTTTCAACAATTTGAAGAGTTTTAATGTTTTGTCTTTCAGTGCTGTCTTTCACTCTGCATATTCAGTTACAAGCATAGATTTCTTAAAGATGTTCCTGGTTGCGACGGTCTTTACAGACGTCACTTTCCACTCTGCCCATTTCATACCATGGGAATAAATATGCCTTTCTGTTTGGCACAGTTTGATCACACTAACTGGGCCATTTTCATGATTTTCGTTATATCATGTTATATGATACAAACTACTACATAGACAACAGAATGTTCTATTACAACGGATCTGTTACGATGAGAAGAAATGCAAAGAAGGTTTCCTTTTATGGTATTGTTTCAGAATAGTTGATGGGTACGTTTTAAAAACATCTGCATTTTCATTTCTTTTTTAACTTTGACCATAGAATATAACTTATTTATCATTGTGTCGGGTAGCTCCGATTGTGCAAATGTGTCCCATTAGTGAGGGAAAAGAAACAGAATGGAACCAGTGTTATGTACTTGCATTCATCTACAGGAACACTAAACTTTGGAATGATTGTGATATTTTACTGCAGGTGAGCAGCTTATTAAAGCACTGCAGCCTCAGAGGAGGCGGCACGTGCTCCCTTTTCTGTCTTCACTGGGAGAAAACGAAAAATATTTTGTATTTCTATCAATCTTTGCATACAGCATATTGTGAAGTTATATCATGCGACAAATATAGTATATCTTCAATGTCAATTAAAAAAAACATCGACCATATCACGGTGCGCATAGAACATTTATTAAACAAAGCTGCCCTTTATTATCACATTTAAATGTTATGTCAAAGACTGTCCAGTAGATGTCGCCAAACCAGCGTGTTTGATTTATTTTGAACTCTGCTGGAGGTTATGAGATAAAAGGCGTTTATGACGTTTCGAGTAATTTTGCTCACAAATGAGTTTAAAGGACATTTTCAGGAAATGTCGATGGCGGGCAAAGGAACTGATGGTTTTGGTGATATTTCGGATCGTGGAATGACATATGCTTGTCCAAAGATCAAAGATGTGTGCTTTCAATAATAAACCAACCCACTATGTTATGTAACTTTGGGTTACTAGTGCATTTACCTACTCTACACTATGGCGTAAGTTACAATATGTGGAACATTGAACTGCTTTGCGGTGATCTGCGCTGTCAGTGTTTTTTTCCCCCGCAGTTTACAAAGTGGTGCACTGATTAGAGGAGCTGTTTCTTGTAGACAGTTCATCATTTTGTTGATATATTGTGGACCTTTGCTTGTTTGCAAGCGAGGTGGGACTGAGAGTAGTTCTTCAAAAGGGGGGTGTGACAAAGAGGGAAAAAAAGGTGGAGACCTCTAAAAAGAACATATGGATTGACTCTGCTTATGCAATACCAGGAAGCTGACTGAGCTTGAAGCTCACATCTGGAACAACAGTTTCAAGTTGTTCAACAGAGAATCCAGCAGAGGAACAGAAAATGTCTGCAGATCCTGATAAGGTGGGTCATTATCAAATCATTCACTCCAACATGGTGTTCATACAGTTGTGGTAGAAATGTCAGGATGGGAAACAAAATCAGGCTGGCAGGCTGCAATTAGTACCTTTTCCAATCCTCCTAAAGTTTCAGTTTTAATATCTTTGTCCACATTTGACTGTGACACAGTGATGATGAACACTGTATGCAAGCTTCATGCTCAGTACTCCTCAAACATATGCTTATTATCATTTTTGTTTGTTTTATTTGAGCGATGGTGTGCAATATTAATCAGTTACTTAAACATTTGCACCAGAATAAGCTGTAACTTCTAACATCTGCAGTCCCAACATGACCCCGACAAAAAGGAGGTGCCCGTTCGAGCAGAACTCTTTGACTTCCACGGAGTGCCTTTGATCCACTACTTGACATCTAACTGGGAGAAGGTTCAAAGCTTTCAGGCAAGACCAGACGATATCCTCGTTGCCACGTACCCTAAAGCAGGTTGGTGTATGCAGAGAGTCTGTTTACAAGGTAACCCTGTGTTTAAACGTGATGATTTTATGTTCACCACCCCAGGAACAACATGGGTTTCCTACATCCTCGACCTGCTGTACTTTGGCCAGACTTCCCCAGAGCGTCAAACATCTATTCCCATTTATGAGAGAGTTCCCTTCTTGGAGATTGCCTTCCCATCTATGGGATCAGGTCAAGGAGATATTAAAGGGTCAAACCCTGTGAAATAATAGTCGTACTATGCACTAGAGTCCTTTCACATAGAGTATAAGTAATTTTTTTCTTTCTTATTCAGGAATTGAGCTGCTGGAGAAGCTTCCAACCTCCCCACGAATTATTAAAACTCATTTTCCATTTTCATAAAAAGTCCTAAGCAGTGACCTGCACACTCCAAAGGACCTCAGTCTCCTCAACAGATGAAGACGACTTTGGCCCTTCTTGTACAGGGCGTCTGTGTTATGAGTCCAGTCCAGTTTATTGTTGAGGTGAACACCCAGGTATTTGTACTCCTCCACGATCTCAATGTCCAAACCCTGGATGTTCACGGGTGCAGTGTGAGAAGCCTTCCTACTGAAGTCGATCACCACCTCCTTTGTCTTGCTGGTGTTGATGCGCGGATGGTTCAGTTCACACCAGGCGACAAAGTTGGTGATGACCTCCCTGTACTCCAGTTCGTTCCCCTCAGACACACGTCCAACGATGGCTGTATCATCGGAGAACTTCTGGAGGTGGCAGCTGTCCGAGTTGTGGCTGAAGTCCGATGTGTAGAGAGTGAAGAGGAAGGGAGAGAGAACTGTACCCTGCGGGGCCCCCGTGCTGCAGACAACCATGTCGGACTCACAGTCACGGAGCCTCACGTACTGTTGGTGAGGTAGTCGGTGGTCCAGGCAACCAGGTGACAGTTGAAGGCACTGGAGAAATCAAAGAACATGACTCTCACAGTGCTCCTGGTGCCCTCTAGGTGTGAGAGTGACTGGTTCAGCAGGTAGATGACCGCGTCATCCAGACCAATGCCCGGTCGATATGCAAACTGTAGAGGGTTCATCTTGTTGTCCACCAGCTGTCGGAGGTGGGTGAGAATGATCCTCTCCATGGTCTTCATCAGGTGAGAGGTTTAAGCCACTGGCCGGAAGTGGTTGGGCTCCCTGGCGTGCGCAGTCTTAGGAACCGGAACCACACATGATGTTTTCCACAGTAGTGGAACTCTCTCCAGACTGAATACTCCACAGAGCTGATCTGCACAGTCCTTGAGTAGTCTGGAGTCTGGAGAAGACCAGCGGTCTCTGGCCAGTATCCTTACTTGGCTGTCCTCGAAGGAGTGCCCACTCTCCTTTAGATGTAAGTGGACTGCTGAATCCTGACCCGAAGAGGTGGCGCGTCTGTGTTGTGCCATTCTTCTGTGGAGAGGTTGTTGTAAGGTTGTAAGGATACTGGCCAGAGAAGACCGCTGGTTTGAAAGGGAAGTCAAGGAAGCTATCCATGTCAAATTGGAAAAACCATCCTTAAACAGAGGTGGTGGCCTGAGGCGCTTCCTATCACCCACATGCAATGCAGTCCTCCACTCCTACCAACAGCAAAACAAACATTCACACCATTCCAGGAGACCCAGTGACTCACCACCATGTGATCCAGCAGACAAAGGGGAGACACCTCAACAGAAACTAGGTGAAC
Source organism: Takifugu rubripes (assembly GCF_901000725.2). Taxonomy (NCBI): domain Eukaryota; kingdom Metazoa; phylum Chordata; class Actinopteri; order Tetraodontiformes; family Tetraodontidae; genus Takifugu; species Takifugu rubripes. Next base: position 12,935,993 of record NC_042287.1, on the reverse strand, counting down.
GACCCGACCAACGACCCTGCTAATGACTCTCAGGTGACCACCCAGATCATTAGCATGCAAATGGTCCACAGGGGCTATATATTTTCAAGCTCTCTCCCCAGCGATTTCAGAACTGAAGAAGCCTTCTGGATAGAAGGCGAAACGTTTTCAAGAGAAGAAACCCAGTCCAGTTGACAGAGAAAACTACCTTGGATACAAATGCTTGAAGTTATAGTAATAACACACTGTCCCAATGCATGCTGGGAATTTCTTATTGTAGCACAAAAGGACGTAGGTTGGACAAATTCTAGAGCTAGCTAGAAATATCCAAACACAAAAGGCAAAGAGTAAGTTCATGTAAGCTTTAGAGAGCAAACAAAGGGAAAGTGTCACTTCCTGCTCTTCCACTCTCGTGCTGAGGTGGAAAATTCCACTCACTCTGCCAGGCCCCTGCTCCACACCCATCTGATCAGTTCATCATTGTCACATGTTGCTCCATCTTCGGCCTATTTAAGCCACTCTTGGACATTAACGCCTTGCCAGATTGTTATTGCTCCATGCCTGACTTTCCAACATAAAGTTTGATTTGACCTATTGGTTTTGACCCTGCGTGCCTTGAATAAAGCTGTCTGTTAAAACTGTCTGTAACTGGCGTGTTGCAAGTGGATCCCACCACATCCGTGTCAGGAAACATTCGTTTTTATATGTTCTGACCACCCAGGTGAGGTGAAAGTAGGAGCGTAGACTGCCCGGTAAATCGAGAGCTTCACCTTGTGGCAAAGCTCTCTCTACACCGTCTGCATAACTCTAGAAGCTGCACCGATCCCTCTAACAGTCTCACGCTCCACCCTTTCCTCACTCGTGAACAAGACCCCAGGATACATGAACTCCTCCACCTGAGGCAGAACTTCTGCACCAACCAGGAGTGGGCAAACCACCCTTTTCCCGTCGAGAACCATGGCCTCGGATTTGGAGGTGCTAATTTTCATCCCAGCTGCTTCACACTCGGAAGCAAACTGCACCAGTACATCCTGGAGGTCCTGGTTTAAGGAGACCAACAGGACAACATCATCTGCCAAAAGCAAAGATGAAATCCTGTGGTTCCCAAACCAGACTCCCTCTGGCCCTTGGCTCTGCCTAGAATTTTATAGGTTGCATTAAAGCTTCAAACACCATAGAAAACAGGTTAATTTCCAGGTTGTCTTGCAAAAGAACGGGGGTGCCAGATTCCAAAGAATATATGTTCTTGGCATAATATATATGTAAAAAGTTGAAAGTTGATATCATCCATGTGAAAGTTTTTTATATGCAGTAAAGCTCCCTGTTAATATGTCATCGATACCATATGTCCAATATCATATCGTTATCACTGAGACTTGGACTTCCACTGACAGCTGCCGTTCATACCAACATTCTCGATCACATTACTAGAGGTTTCAGTCTTTCTTAAACATTTCTTCAGCAATAAATATATGATTTGTTTGTTCGTAATTTTGCCTACAAAACTCTTAAAGGAAACAATCTGAATAGGAAATTATATAATTGATCTTTTCTTTTGTTGCTTGTCCCCCAAATATATTTGAGCTTGATTTTGGGAAGGGAAAGAGGAGGAGCTGGGCTCGAAATGTGGAACTGAACTGAATAAATAGCTTTGAGAGATTCAAGAGAATCCAGCATAGGAACACACATTATCAGGAGGTCTTGATACGGTAGGTCTTTGACTTGTTGAAACACAACATGCAGTTCATACAGTTACTTGTTGGAAATGTGTCGATGTCTAAATCTATTTCTCCATCAACTGTGTCTCGAACAGCTGGATTGACTCTAACAAGAAGCTGAATGGGCCTGAAGCTCACATCCGGAACAACAGTTTCAAGTTATTCAACAGAGACTAAAGCAGAAGAACAGAAAATGTCTGCAGATCCTGCTAAGGTGGGTCATCATCATGTCATTCACTCCAATGTGCAGTTCATGCAGCAATGGTAGAAATGTCAGGATGGATAACGAAAGGCTGCAGTTTGAACATTTTCTAATCTCTCAATTTCGGGTTTTATTTCTTCATTTACATTTGACTTTGATACAAACAGTAGTGATGAACACTGCATTTCCCTCCTCTAGAATCCTCCTTGAAACAAATGTTTTTTAATTTTCTTTTTTATAAAAAAAAATAAATAAAGGAGGTGCCCGTTCGAGCAGAACTCTTTGACTTCCATGGAGTGCCGATGATCCACTACTTGACATCTAACTGGGAGAAGGTTCAAAGCTTTCAGGCCAGACCAGACGATATCCTCGTTGCCACGTACCCTAAAGCAGGTTGGTGTATGCAGAGAGTCTGTTTACAAGGTAACCCTGTGTTTAAACGTGATGATTTTATGTTCAATACCCCAGGAACAACATGGGTTTCCTACATCCTTGACCTGCTGTACTTTGGCCAGACTTCCCCAGAGCGTCAAACATCTATTCCCATTTATGAGAGAGTTCCCTATTTGGAGAGCTCCTTTCCCAACCTGGATTCAGGTTGAACAGATGTCCATGTTAATGAGTTCAACACTGTAAACAGGCAATACTTGTTAATCGTCTTATTTATTTGTTCCCTATTCAGGAACTGAGCTGCTGGAGAAGCTTCCAACCTCCCCACGAATAATTAAAACTCATTTTCCAGTTCAATTTGTGCCAAAATCCTTTTGGGAGCAGAACTGTAAGGTGGGGAAATGATCTGTTTTGTTGTATTTTATTTTGTTACACAGTCTTTAAAGATGTGAAAGCCAAACTACCTGTGGATTATTACCTAAGCCTCTCACAGACAAGGTTAATTGGCAACATTGTCCTCCATGTACAGATCATTTATGTGGCTCGTAACGCCAAAGACAACATGGTGTCATATTTTCACATGGATCGCATGACGTTGACATTTCCAGATCCTGGAGACTGGAACACATATTTCCAAAGATTCATGCAAGGACAGTGTATGTATGGAATGACCTTTCACCTCTGTACTGGAGCAGAGTGGCTCATATTTGAACCATCAGATGTGTCTCTTTGTTTATAGTGCTGTATGGATCCTGGTATGACCATGTGAACGGCTGGTGGAAGAAGAAACAGAGTTACACAAACATCCACTACATGTTTTATGAGGATATGATCGAGGTAATTGAGGGAATATATTTAAATATTGCAAATCTCCCTTCTTAAACATTCTCTTTCTTCTTTAGGATACAGGAAGAGAAATCAACAAACTCTGCAAGTTTCTTGGTTTATCTCCTTCAGAGCAGATAAACACACAGATTTTAGGCAAGGTTAACTTTGATAGCATGAAAAACAACGACATGGTCAACTATTCTACTGACACAGACATGGATTTCACAATTTCACGCTTCATGAGAAAAGGTATCTAAAATGGTTTAACCCAGTAAAGATGGTTGATGAGTGAGTCTAGACATGTGACTGTGGCTCTGCAGGGAAGGTTGGGGACTGGAAGAACGATTTCACCGTGGCTCAGAATGAAGAGTTTGATGAAGACTTCAAGAAGAAGATCAACCCTGCTCTTATCTTCTGCACCAACATCTGACCTGGAATGATCTTATGGACTATAAAGTCTGACAGATAAATGTTTTTCTCTGAACCAACTGAACATTTTAACAAATCCGAATTGTGGTGTCTGTATTATGTGTCTGTGTGAGTCGTCTATATCGACTCACAAGAATACATTATTTTCAAGTTTGCGTTCACGCTTCTTTTTGCATATCAACAATGTCATTCAACACATTTCTGACATCACTGACCTGTTTTCAGACCTACACTTGTCAGCTGTAAACTGCTGCAAGTTAATCATTATCACATTTTACAACCTCTAAACTTAATCAAGTTTCGTAATGAAATTTTTTCCACACTTCTGACTCTGGTGATTAATCTCAGCCCCTCAGATATATATTTGTATGCTTATATTTTCTGCGAGTGGGGACTTTTGATCCTTTTGTATTTTTTGTCTAGTTGAAATTCAGTCAGTGTGAATCACTCTGCCATGTGAGGGAAACGTGTATGTTCCTGGGCAATGTTCCCCCAGAGCATCAAATAAGGGCAGCCTTGGTGACGAAAGGGTCACTGCAGTGGAACTATTGTTATACAGCACAAGGTTGTTTGCCTCTTTGACACTGTACACTGTATGGCGCCATATTTTATTTCAGATTTTCAACAATTTGAAGAGTTTTAATGTTTTGTCTTTCAGTGCTGTCTTTCACTCTGCATATTCAGTTACAAGCATAGATTTCTTAAAGATGTTCCTGGTTGCGACGGTCTTTACAGACGTCACTTTCCACTCTGCCCATTTCATACCATGGGAATAAATATGCCTTTCTGTTTGGCACAGTTTGATCACACTAACTGGGCCATTTTCATGATTTTCGTTATATCATGTTATATGATACAAACTACTACATAGACAACAGAATGTTCTATTACAACGGATCTGTTACGATGAGAAGAAATGCAAAGAAGGTTTCCTTTTATGGTATTGTTTCAGAATAGTTGATGGGTACGTTTTAAAAACATCTGCATTTTCATTTCTTTTTTAACTTTGACCATAGAATATAACTTATTTATCATTGTGTCGGGTAGCTCCGATTGTGCAAATGTGTCCCATTAGTGAGGGAAAAGAAACAGAATGGAACCAGTGTTATGTACTTGCATTCATCTACAGGAACACTAAACTTTGGAATGATTGTGATATTTTACTGCAGGTGAGCAGCTTATTAAAGCACTGCAGCCTCAGAGGAGGCGGCACGTGCTCCCTTTTCTGTCTTCACTGGGAGAAAACGAAAAATATTTTGTATTTCTATCAATCTTTGCATACAGCATATTGTGAAGTTATATCATGCGACAAATATAGTATATCTTCAATGTCAATTAAAAAAAACATCGACCATATCACGGTGCGCATAGAACATTTATTAAACAAAGCTGCCCTTTATTATCACATTTAAATGTTATGTCAAAGACTGTCCAGTAGATGTCGCCAAACCAGCGTGTTTTATTTATTTTGAACTCTGCTGGAGGTTATGAGATAAAAGGCGTTTATGACGTTTCGAGTAATTTTGCTCACAAATGAGTTTAAATGACATTTTCAGGAAATGTCGATGGCGGGCAAAGGAACTGATGGTTTTGGTGATATTTCGGATCGTGGAATGACATATGCTTGTCCAAAGATCAAAGATGTGTGCTTTCAATAATAAACCAACCCACTATGTTATGTAACTTTGGGTTACTAGTGCATTTACCTACTCTACACTATGGCGTAAGTTACAATATGTGGAACATTGAACTGCTTAGCGGTGATCTGCGCTGTCAGTGTTTTTTTCCCCCCCAGTTTACAAAGTGGTGCACTGATTAGAGGAGCTGTTTCTTGTAGACAGTTCATCATTTTGTTGATATATTGTGGACCTTTGCTTGTTTGCAAGCGAGGTGGGACTGAGAGTAGTTCTTCAAAAGGGGGGTGTGACAAAGAGGGAAAAAAAGGTGGAGACCTCTAAAAAGAACATATGGATTGACTCTGCTTATGCAATACCAGGAAGCTGACTGAGCTTGAAGCTCACATCTGGAACAACAGTTTCAAGTTGTTCAACAGAGAATCCAGCAGAGGAACAGAAAATGTCTGCAGATCCTGATAAGGTGGGTCATTATCAAATCATTCACTCCAACATGGTGTTCATACAGTTGTGGTAGAAATGTCAGGATGGGAAACAAAATCAGGCTGGCAGGCTGCAATTAGTACCTTTTCCAATCCTCCTAAAGTTTCAGTTTTAATATCTTTGTCCACATTTGACTGTGACACAGTGATGATGAACACTGTATGTAAGCTTCATGCTCAGTACTCCTCAAACATATGCTTATTATCATTTTTGTTTGTTTTATTTGAGCGATGGTGTGCAATATTAATCAGTTACTTAAACATTTGCACCAGAATAAGCTGTAACTTCTAACATCTGCAGTCCCAACATGACCCCGACAAAAAGGAGGTGCCTGTTCGAGCAGAACTCTTTGACTTCCATGGAGTGCCTATGATCCACTACTTGACATCCAACTGGGAGAAGGTTGAAAGCTTTCAGGCAAGACCAGACGATATCCTCGTTGCCACGTACCCTAAAGCAGGTTGGTGTATGCAGAGAGTCTGTTTACAAGGTAACCCTGTGTTTAAACGTGATGAATTTATGTTCACCACCCCAGGAACAACATGGGTTTCCTACATCCTCGACCTGTTGTACTTTGGCCAGACTTCCCCAGAGCGTCAAACAACCATTCCCATTTATGAGAGAGTTCCCTTCTTGGAGATTGCCTTCCCATCTATGGGATCAGGTCAAGGAGATATTAAAGGGTCAAACCCTGTGAAATAATAGTCGTACTATGCACTAGAGTCCTTTCACATAGAGTATAAGTAAATTTTTTCTTTCTTGTTCAGGAATTGAGCTGCTGGAGAAGCTTCCAACCTCCCCACGAATTATTAAAACTCATTTTCCAGTTCAGTTTGTGCCAAAATCATTTTGGGAGCAGAACTGTAAGGTGGGGAAATGATCTGTTTTGCCATGTTTTATTTTGTGACAGTCTTTAAAGATGTGAAAGCCATAGTTTACCTGTAGATTTGTCCCAAATCCTCTCACTGGCCTGGATGTGATACATTATAAACATGGTCCTCTCTGTGCAGATCATTTATGTGGCTCGTAACGCCAAAGACAACATGGTGTCATATTTTCACATGGATCGCATGACGTTGACGCAGCCAGATCCTGGAGACTGGAACACCTATTTCCAAAGATTCATGCAAGGACAGAGTATGTATGGAATGACCTTTCACCTCTGTACTGGAGCAGAGTGGCTCATATTTGAACCATCAGATGTGTCTCTTTGTTTATAGTGCTGTATGGATCCTGGTATGACCATGTGAACGGCTGGTGGAAGAAGAAACAGAGTTACACAAACATCCACTACATGTTTTATGAAGATATGATCGAGGTAAATGAGTGAATATGTTTAAATATTGTGATGGTTCTTTTAAATGCCTCTCATCTTTTTTTTTCTTTAGGATACAGGAAGAGAAATCAACAAACTCTGCAACTTTCTTGGTTTATCTCCTTCAGAGCAGCTGAAGACACAGATTTCAGGCAAGGTTAACTTTAATAGCATGAAAAACAACAACATGGTCAACTATTCCACCTTTGGCGTGATGGATTTCAACGTTTCTCGTTTCATGAGAAAAGGTATCTAAAATGGTTTAACCCAGTAAAGATGGTTGATGAGTGAGTCTAAACATGTGACTGTGGCTCTGCAGGGAAGGTTGGGGACTGGAAGAACCATTTCACTGTGGCTCAGAATGAAGAGTTTGATGAAGACTACAAGAAGAAGATCGACCCCGCTCTCAACTTTCGTACTGGTTTTTGACCAGGATTGATCAGTCCGAGTTATAGGGATTAAAGTCTGACTGAGATTGTGTGTTAAAAATGGGTTATTTTTAATACGGTGACTGAACTCTAATGATTTTTTAATGTGACATTTGCGCAAAAAAGATCTCATTACCTCTCTGTGCAAATCATTGATTCTTTTTGCTTGTCCCTTTTCTATTTTTTAATGTTCTCGAAGATTTTGCCAGGAGCTACAAGACTTCATTCCCGCCCATTCCCTATCTGCAGGTTATTGTGGCTCAAAGGAAAAAGGTTACGGGAATGAAAAAAATTCTTGTCTGGTAATTTTGATAACTTCAACTTCTTGAAACAAATCACACAGTGTTCATTGTCACATTGCATTTAATAGTGAAATAAATTTGCCATTTTTCTACAGGTAAAGATGTTTGGAATGGTCTCTGTGCACGCTTCTTTATGCTTATCAAACACATCATTTGACACATTTCTGTTCACATCACTGCTGTTATCAGACCACCTGGAGTTAGTAAACTGCTGCAAGTTAATCAATGTAGATTAAGATCAACACCTAGTTGAAGAACTGCTACTGTTTTTTAGTTGCCTGATTATATCATACAGTCAGTTTAGGGTCATTAGATAGTGTTCTGGTGTTGCACAGATTGTGGTCCATGATTATTCATCCATACAGGGAGTCGTTGGACCGGACAGCTACATTTAACAAGTAAAAATGGACAAATGCACTCGTTGTTTTGATGAAGATAGAAGGCTTAGTCTTTATCAATATACGACAGCAAACACTCTTGAAGGATGGAAAAAACTTTGGTACAAAGAATTACTTTGTAATCCTTTCTTTCCTCCATGTGGAAAAATCAGCTTCGCGTCTCCTAGTGACGCCATCTTTGACACCGAACTTGCATCCGCGTGACGTCTCTAGTCTTCTTCGTTTACTTTACGACTTCCGTACTTGAGTTACCGCCCTCTGCTGGTAACAGTCCACTCCTCCTGCTAATATAAAGGGATGACAAATGACAATGGAATTCAGAAAACCCGTCTGGTTTTGTAATCTCACTCTTAAAGATTAATCTTAAGTAATTGTTATGAATCGACAACACTGAAAATAAAGATGACCATCTTCTTTGTAATCATAGTCATTGCAAAAGCCCAATAGTTGTGTTATGACTATCAATCCGACTTCTTTTGCTTGTAAATACAAATAAATAAAAATCTTCCGAAACAAAAGTGCATCAAGATTTCTAAAGCTTTATCTAATGGAAATCACTGTGGCAATCTGTCCTTATTTAGGCAAAAACGAACTTTGTACTGGCAGTAAACATACCAGTCAACATTTTAACTATAATCAGATGTCAGAGGTAACTTCATTCGGTCTCTCCATCATTTAATTTTTAATTTTTTTAATGATTAATAACCAAGTTCCTTATTTTGCATGCTGTAAACTTGAAAAAGAAACTAAAGAGAAACACTGTGGATGGAACATAATGAAAACAGGATTCTGTCCTTTGGAAACTTGTCTTGCGTTTACTCCAAAGTGCTGTTTATGCATTAAGCAAAGGGCAAGTACAATACAGCCAAAATCATTCTGTAGTTTTTCACCAGTAAAAGAAGCATTTAAATATTTAGACATTCCCAATGCTCGACCCAGACTGTGGTGGTAGATCTAGATGTTATATACTGTCGATGTATCAGGATAAAGTAAACAGGCAGCTTAATGATTACTTCAGTGTAGCATTAGCTTTCTAAAGATTCCTTTACAAAGCTTCTCACAGAAAAAGAGGTGGGACTGGGCTTGCCACTCATATTTGGAACTGAGCACAGCAGTTTCAAGTTACCGTACACAACAGAGACGACAGCGGAGGAACAGAAAATGTCTGTGAATCCTGATAAGGTAGGTCATCTAACATCTTTTAATCTGACCTGCATCGTGTAACTTCAGCATCAGTACGATGTATTTCTCATTGTGATTGTCTTTTTCCCCTAATTTACATTTGGCTGTGAAATCAGCAGTGCCAATGAACCCCGTCTGCATGCTACTCCGTCCTCCACAATCCTCCTGTAATAACACTTATCTTTATTATCATATTTTCAACACGGGAGACGCCTGTTCGAGGAAAACTCTTCGATCTCCATGGAGTGCCGATGATTGAATGTTTCGCATCCAACTGGGAGAAGGTTCAAAGCTTTCAGGCCAGACCAGATGATATCCTCATTGCCACATACCCTAAAGCAGGTTGGTGCATGCAGATAATTAGTGTAAAGTTAGTTATAATGTGAAAAGGTGGTGATTATTTTTTCACCACCCCAGGAACAACATGGGTTTCCTACATCCTCGACCTGCTGTATTTTGGCCAGACTTCCCCAGAGCGTCAAACATCTATTCCCATCTATGAGAGAGTTCCCTTCTTGGAGAGTGCCTTCCCGTTTATGGATACAGGTTGAACAGACATCCATGTTAAAAGGGTTAAACACTGTAATTGTGAAACATTCCATAATCTTTTTCTCATTTCTTGTTCAGGAACTGAGCTGCTGGAGAAGCTCCCAACCTCCCCACGAATAATTAAAACTCATTTTCCAGTTCAGTTTGTGCCAAAATCTTTCTGGAAGCAGAACTGTAAGGTGGGGAAATTATCTGTTTTGTTGTATTTTATTTTGTGACAGTCTTTAAAAATGTGAAAGCCATAGTTTACCTGTAGATTTGTCCCAAATCCTCTCACTGGCCTGGATGTGATACATTATAAACATGGTCCTCTCTGTACAGATCATTTATGTGGCTCGTAACGCCAAAGACAACATGGTGTCATATTTTTACATGGATCGCATGACGTTGACGCAGCCAGATCCTGGAGACTGGAACACCTATTTCCAAAGATTCATGCAAGGACAGTGTATGTATGGAATGACCTTTCACCTCTGTACTGGAGCAGAGTGGCTCATATTTGAACCATCAGATGTGTCTCTTTGTTTATAGTGCTGTATGGATCCTGGTATGACCATGTGAACGGCTGGTGGAAGAAGAAACAGAGTTACGCAAACATCCACTACATGTTTTATGAAGATATGATAGAGGTAGTTTTTTACATTCTTCCATCTATTATCAGATACCTGCTTCTTTTTTGTAATTTATCCTATAAATGAGCCTATTCCTATTATTCTGTCAGGGTGTAAAGTACAGAATAGAATTTAAAAGTTGTCTCCTGACCTGTAATGTCATTAGAGGCAAACCTCCATCATATCTGGAGAAGCTGATAGGATCATATCAAGTCAATCGATCGCTCTTCCCTCAGAGAGCTGGTTCCCAGAATATTTAGGTATCAGGCCAATCTGCTGTGGGTCCTGCTACAGAAGAATGGCTCCCTCATTACTTTTAAGAGGATGTAAAACCTTCCTTTAAAAAACAAAACAAAAACCCTTTAAGTCTAATTCTGTAGCCACAGTTGTTTAACTTTTGCCTACCAGCCCAAGAGCAGAGTCATTCTGCTCTTGGGCGGGCCTGCTCCTGCTCAACGTTTCTTCCTGATAAAGAGATTTTCTTGCCACTGTTTGTTTGGGGGTCAAACTCTGAGTTTCTGAGCCTGAGACAATATTATTGTAACATATGATGTATAAATAAACTTTAACTGAATTACAGCAACATAAATGAGCGAATATTTTTATACATTGTGACTTTTCCTTGTAAATTCTCTTTTTTTCTTTAGGATACAGGAAGAGAAATCAACAAACTCTGCAACTTTCTTGGTTTGTCTCCTTCAGAGCAGCTGAAGACACAGATTTCAGGCAAGGTTAACTTTGATAGCATGAAAAACAACGACATGGTCAACTATTCTACCATTGGCGTGATGGATTTCAACGTCTCTCGTTTCATGAGAAAAGGTATCTAAAATGGTTTAACCCAGTAAAGATGGTTGATGAGTGAGTCTAAACATGTGACTGTGGCTCTGCAGGGAAGGTTGGGGACTGGAAGAACCATTTCACCGTGGCTCAGAATGAAGAGTTTGATGAAGACTACAAGAAGAAGATCAACCCTGCTCTCAACTTCCGCACTGAGCTTTGATTCATTACTTTTTCTTCCAATAGTCTGTATTTCTTATAACATTTCTTGTGGGCTTCCATTCTCTTCCTTTCACTGTCTGCAGAGTATTGTGGCTCTGAAGAATGAGGTTATGGGAATAAAACATTCTAGTCTGGAGTCTTGAATACAGCACCCTTGGTTTTCAAGTTTGTAAATTCAAAGTTATACATCATGGAAGCTATATGAGAAACTTAATAATAATTACAAAATTACATTATAGGATGCAAAACAGGTTTCCTAAAAATGTTCATTAAGCGCGGAACAAGCTGAAGCATGTGAATGTGTCAGTGATTAATCCTTCATTGGATTTTTTTTCTCCAGTTAAAGATGTGTGGAACAGTTTTGTGTGTGCACGCTTCTCTCTGTTTATCAAACACACCATTTGACACATTTCTGTTGACATCACTGCTCTGTTATCAGAGCTTCTACAGTTGGTAACTATCTGTAAACTCCAACTTAGTAAATAACTGGTGCTTGTCTGTAATTTGTTTACATACACACATCAAATCAGTTCACAAACTCTAAAGTTCATTAGGTTTCATGGTGAAATTCTTTACACGCTTCTGAGTGTGGCGATTAAATCCAGTCCCTAGATATACGCTTATATTTGCTGCTGGTGGGGACATTTGATTCTTTTAGCATCAAATGGTGCAATGAGAGGAAGGTTGTTTTTCTGCAGTGGTTTTTGTGTGTGTGTGTGTGTGTGTGTGTGTGTGTGTGTGTGTGTGTGTGTGTGTGTGTTTTGGCAGCATGTGACATGAATCGTGTTACTAGCCCAACTGATGAAATCAGACTTCCAAATTTCAGTTGAGTTATGTTTTATCTTCATATTTGCATTTTTTTCCCATCACATTTATTAAACTGTTGTTTTCACGCCTGTTCGTTGCAGACCTGAAGCAGATCTCATAGCAACTGTTTCTTATTTTAACAGAAATGTATAGAAATTATTTCAAAAGTGTATGAAATTTCAGGTCATATTTAATTATTACAGTCTCAGACATGTTTGCATGTATTTCAGGTCAGTCAGATCCAGAACAAAGTAAAACTGCCTCAAGCATTCATTTGTTTAATTTCTTAAAACACCCCCAGTCCTGCGTTCTTATCTGCAGTCCATTGTGATCATGTGCATCTTTACAAACATTTGATATCTGACAAACTCTTTAAAATTTCTAATCTTAATCGAGTCATGCAGCATCGTGAGGGTCTGGTGGAAGAAAAAACAGACGTATTCGCACCTCCATTATGCCTTCTAGGAGACCTGATAGAGGTTTGTTTAAGGTTGTTGGTCTCTAATGAGTGGGAAACGTTCTCTCTGAGTTGTCTGTGCGTCCTGGTGTTGGCTTTGTTGAATGCTGAAAGGAAAGAGGACAAACTGCCACTTTCTGGGTCTGTCCGCCACCGTGGAGGAGAAGAGGTGAGTTATGCAGTTTAACATAGAAATAACAACATGGTCGACCACTTACCAGCTGCCATCATGGACATAAAAGATGCCTCACTTCATGTGGAAAGTTAACCTGATAACGGGACCACATGTTTATGAAATGGAACCTCAGAACCGACAGCAGTTTGCAGAGTGGAATCACAGGAATCATTTCACTGTGGCAGAGAATGAAGAGTTTAATGAAGAAATAAAAATGATGGATCCCCACTTCAGTTTCACACAGGAACCTAAACCGGATTGGATGTGTGTTAGATTAATAAGTAACTGACATTGATAAGTAACTCACATGTCTAATTAGCTCATCTCATCATTAAAAAGTAATTTCATCCTGTTTCTCTTCCACAGTTGTGATCATTTCTGAAAATTGTGCAGCTTTATTACACATCGCGCACCCAGAGTTTATTGTTCTCTGTCGGAAGGTTAAAAACAACAAATCCACTCAGCAGGGCGGAGGCTGCTGCAAATGACAGAAGAATGAAGCTGTTCCTGCTTTTTAAACTTAAGTCCTGGACTTTATTGCGAAACCTCTAGTGTGACCTCCAGGGGAGGTTGACGCCCATTTCAAGCTGAAATTGAGCCCAAGGCCTCCTTTCTATGAAGCAACTGTGCTAATCAGCATGGAGCCCCGCACTCGAAGATATACAATGTGTATACAGTTTGTTGGATCGCAATACCTCTCGTGTGTAGCTTCTAATCCGCGTGTTCTTTGAATGAAGACTTCAAGAAGAAAAATACCAATTTCAATATGTATTTAGCAATAGAACCAATTCAAGATACAAATATTACAGAGCCCCGGGCCAGTTCATAACCCTACAATAACAGAGTCCATTGCCAGGGCATGAAGTCTGACAACCTAACTATCCCTGACCCAATCTTTTATAGAAACACATATGTAAATTATTGATGCTAATTCAGTCCAATCCAGTCCTTCTTCTTGGATGACCTCGTCCTCTTTGGATGCTGGTGCAGTCCTTGCTCTCCATTGTCTTCCCAGATGGCCAGATCAAAGTTCACATTCTTCATGCAAATAAGCTTATTAACACCATAATGCTGACCCGTTTTGCAATGGGTGTTTAACACCTCCAGCCTGATTGTCTCCTGAGATTACAATGGTCTAAACAACAATCCTGTCAAAGTAATGTCTCTGATCTCTATTACACCTGCTAATGATTCTACCATGCCTAACTTCTAAAGTACTTCTAAAAGAAGACAGGAACATATGGTAGAACACATAATAACAAGATAAACACAAATTATCTTCAAGTTCAAAGGTTGTGTAGTAACGCTGCTGATAGTTGCACATGTATGATGTCACAGTGGAATGTACACATCTATTGTAATTAAAGGAAGTTATGTAACATCTCCAGGCAAGCAGTGAACTTTAAACAGCCTTTATTCTGGGCTGATACTCAACAGGGTGAGTGTCCGTTTGTGGCTTTTTCTCACTTTTTATACAGCAATATTGTATATTGTCAGAATTAGAAAAAGTCTAAACTTGAAATAATTGAAAGTAACTGACTGGAGGAATTCTGTTTTTTACTTTTAACTGTGTCTAGATGCTGTGCTCAGCAAAGACTATGTGAGGAAATTTGCAGAGATGCATATTTTATTCACAGACAGGAGAATGAGGGGGAAAAGATTATAGGACAAGGTGCACTTGGATGTTGCAAGTGTGTTCCAAAAGCTGATCTCAAGTGTTCTATGACACGATAACATCAAGATTCAAATTGATTTTATATATAATGTCTAGTGTATTTGAGTTGATTCAGTGTAAAAAATAAAGAAGAGACTGTCAGGAAGTAGACCTAAAAAAAGACAGATTTGCGTTATTAAGTAGTAAAACTGCCATGTTTGCATATTTAGATGGAGAAGCCACCTCGTCCAACGCTGTTTGACTTCCATGGAGTCTACATGACCAACTACTTCACTCAAAACTGGGACAATATCCAGAACTTCAAAGCCAGACCAGATGACATCGTCATAGCAACGTATCCCAAAGCGGGTGGGTGTATTCACTATTTTCTGTTATTTGATGACTACATTGATTGGCCAGGTGCATTATGGGCTGAAAAAAATGTACTCATCTCAGGAACCACGTGGGTTTCCTGCATCCTGGACCTGCTGTATTTCGGACAGACGTCTCCAGAGCGTCAGACTTCCATCCCTATTCATGAACGAGTGCCATTTCTGGAGGTCTACATACCTAATGGACCTTCTGGGCACACAGGTTACATCACTGTCACTCTACCCAGACAACACACTACACAGCCGTGCATCATTTTTCTGACCTGGTTTAACCTTTAGAGCCTCAAAGGAATGTAATTACACTTTATGAAGCTCCTTTCATTCGCTAAAAACAGTTCAAAGTCCTTTTTGTAATGTACTAGCATTCAGTGAAAGTGTAATGAGTTTGTGACCCTGTGCAAGAGGCAAAAACCAGCTGCGGAGGTCATTGACACCATCTTGGCTGTTTGGCCAAAGTTAAGGTCGCAATCTGCCCTCCTGTTGAGCCTCGTTAAAAAGCCAAAAAGACGAGAAAAGACTAAGACAAGGTGAGATAAGACAAGATAACGCGCCTGTGTACTCACGGCAGGTAAAGATGCTGTGGATCGTCTTACCACCACTCCCCGCCTCATCAAAACTCACCTGCCAGTCCAGTTCCTGCCCAGGTCTTTCTGGGAGCAGAACTGCAGGGTAACAGTCACACCCCCAAAACTCTAACACAAACTTTTTTTTTTTGACAGTTGGCACCGAAAGGTCTCATTTTCTGCTTTCTCTTTGTGCAGATCGTCTATATAGCTCGCAATGCAAAGGACAACGTGGTGTCCTATTTCCACTTTGACCGTATGAACCTTATCCAGCCAGAACCAGGGGACTGGGACACCTTTCTGCACCGTTTCATGATGGGAAAAGGTTCAAACTCTTTTTATTGAGGTTTAAAAAAAAGTATATTATTGATAATATCAAGAATGAAGCCTGTGTTCTGTCTATTCAATCATAATTCAGTGACGTTCGGGTCGTGGTACGACCACGTGAAAGGCTGGTGGGAGAAGAAACAGACCTATTCAAATATTCACTACGTGTTCTACGAAGATCTTATCGAGGTGAGATCATCTGTAGCTGGTATCTGAATTGATTTGACAGATTGTTTAAACAAAGCTCTTTGTCCTTCAATGCAGGACCCTGGGCAGGAGCTCGACAGGCTCTGTTCCTTCCTTGGGTTGTCTCCTTCGGCTCATGAGAAGGAAAGCGTTTTAACCGGAGCCAAATTTGACAATATGAAGAAAAACAAAATGACAAACTATTCCACTGTCCCAATCATGGACCAAGGGGTGTCTCCTTTCATGAGAAAAGGTAGGGCTGCTACGCCCATTCTGAACTTCTGTCTTTCCATTTTAAATCCACGTGAGTCACATGACTCCCTGACTCTCTACAGGAAAGGTGGCAGACTGGAAGAACCATTTCACCGAGGCCCAGAATAAAGAATTTGATCAAGACTACAAGCAGAAAATGAAGAACTCCACACTTCGGTTTCGTGACGAGATTTAAACTCCCACTCAAATAAGGCTTAGCCTTCATAAGAGGATTAATTGATGAGTAATTTCACTAAGATTAGGCTGTTAAATGGGATCAGGCTTGTACTGATAGTGATGCCAGCAATAAATTATAAAGCTAAACTGTATGATTCAATGTTGAATCTTTATTTGACTCGTGGATCTTTCATGGATCTGTCCCACCCTGGGCCTCCTGTACAACCATATTGGCAACATATACTATACTATACTATACTATACTATACTATACTATACTATACCTGATATTTGACATTTTAAAAGAAACGATTCGGTGTGATTGAAACTAGTTATCTGCCTCTTTAGAGTTTGCTCAGCTGTGTTGTAAAAACAGCATTTTAAATCCCAAAGTAGTCACTGTGTCTGACTATGTGATAACGTTTCTGATCACTAGGTGGAGATAGAACACAAAATATGGGTATTTTTAGATTAGATTAGATTAGATTAGATTCAACTTTATTGTTATTGCACATGTACAGGTACAGAGCAACAAAATGCAGTTTAGCATCTAACCAGAAGTGCAAAAGAAGCAGCAAGTGAGGATAATAATACAGTATGGCGGTTATTTTACAATCGTTTACCGGGTTGTGCTATAAACATATTTTACAGATGGTGTTTACATTAAATGCCTTGGACTATAAGTGCAGGAGCTATTTAGCTATTTACATAAGATAGAGGAGATGTGCAAATTATAAATTACGTGTATACAGATACAGATGATAAAGTGCATGAGTGCGCAGGACAGGTTTAAACAGTAGCTACATTGGTTACTAAGCTAGTGAGTTGTTGTGTAAACTGCTGTAGTGTAGTGAGGTGTGGAGTGTGTAAGGGTCAGCAGGAGTTCAACAGGGACACCGCTCTGGGGAAGAAGCTGTTCCTCAGTCTACTGGTCCGAGTCCTGAGGGTTCTGTAGCGCCTCCCAGAGGGCAGGAGGGAAAATAGTCTGTGGGCAGGGTGGGAGGAGTCCTTGAGTATGCTGCGTGCTCGATGCAGGCAGCGCTTCCTCTGGACATCGCCGATGGCAGGGAGTGTAGTCCTTGTGATGCGTTGGGCAGTTTTCACCACCCTCTGCAAGGCCTTGTGCTCAGCGATAGTGCAGCTTCCATACCAGACTGACACGCAGTTGGTCAGGATGCTTTCTATCGCACAGCGATAGAAGTTCACCAGGACAGCCGAGGATAGCTGGTTCTTCCTCAGTGTCCTCAGGAAGAAGAGGCGCTGGTGAGCCTTCTTGATGATGCTGGAGGTGTTTGTGGTCCAGGACAGGTCCTCTGAGATGTGGGTCCCCAGGAACTTGAAGCTGGAGACACGCTCGACGGCCATCCCGTTGATGTGGATGGGGTCCTGTGTGCCTCCTCTTGCCTTCCTGAAGTCCACGATGAGCTCCTTGGTCTTGCTGGTGTTGAGGACCAAGTTATTGTTAGCGCACCATGTGATCAGGCGCTCTACCTCCTCTCTGTAGGCTGTCTCGTCGTTGTTGCTGATGAGACCGATCACCGTTGTGTCGTCTGCAAACTTGATGATGGAGTTGGATCCATGTACAGGTCTGCAGTCGTGGGTGAATAGAGAGTAGAGGAACGGGCTCAGCACACAGCCTTGTGGCACACCGGTGCTGAGTGTGATGGTGGTGGAGCGGCTGTGACCTGACCTAACATGCTGTGGTCTGTCGGTCAGGAAGTCCAGAGTCCAGAGTCCAGTTGCAGAGGGAGGGGTTGATGCCCAGGTCTCCAAGTTTGGTGATCAGCTTGGAGGGGACGACGGTGTTGAAAGCTGAGCTGAAGTCAGCAAACAGCAATCGTGCATAAGTGTTCGTGTTGTCCAGGTGTGTGAGCACAGAGTGCAGTGCTATGGAGACTGCATCATCTATGCTCCTGTTGCTGCGGTAGGCAAACTGGTGTGGATCGAGTGTGGTTGGGAGGCAGTCTTTCAGGTGAGCCAGGACCAGTCGCTCGAAGCACTTCATAATGATGGGGGTGAGTGCTACCGGGCGGTAGTCATTGAGGCAGGTTGGTCTGGAATGCTTCGGAACTGGGACGATAGTTGTGGCCTTGAAGCAAGACGGGACCACTGCGTGGGCGAGGGACAGATTGAAGATGTCTGTAAAAATCCCGGCGAGCTGTTCTGCGCATGCCCTGAGCACACGTCCAGGGATGCCATCAGGACCAGCAGCCTTGCGTGGGTTGATCCGGCTGAGGGCTGTGTAGACGGCGGTAGATGATAGTGTGATGGGTTGGTGGTCTGCTGGGAGAGGGGTCCTAGTGGCGGTGTCCTTTTCGAAGCGAGCATAGAAGGTATTAAGCTCGTTCAAAAAGGTGGTGTCCATGACTGTGGGGCTGGAGTTGTTGGGTTTGTAGTCGGTGATGGCCTGGATGCCTTGCCACATACGCCTGGGGTCAGAGCTGGAAAAGTGACCCTCAATTTTGCGTTTGTAGGTGTGCTTGGCCTTTTTGATGCCCCTCCTCAGGTTAGCCCTGGCTGTGCTGTAGGCCTGGGCTTCTCCTGATCTGAAGGCAGTGTTGCGCGCCTTCAGCAGGAGCCGCACCTCCTTGTTCATCCATGGCTTCTGATTGGGGTATGTGGTGATCCGCTTCGTGGTGGTTATGCTGTCGATGGTGGTGGTGATGTGGTCCAGAACAGTGGAGGTGAAATTGTCAATGTCGGTGTGTGTGTGTGAGCCACAGCTGCCCTGGGGCGTAAACATACTCCAGTCCGTGTGTTGAAACCTGTCCTGGAATACGGAGTCTGCTCCCGCCGGCCACACCTTGATGGTCTTCATTGATGGCCTGACGCGGTTGATGAGGGGTGAATACTTGGGGGTGAGGAACAAAGAAAGGTGGTCTGATTGTCCTAGGTGGGGGAGGGGTGTTGCCGTATAGGCACCAGCCATGTTTGTGTAGACATGGTCCAGAGTTTTGTTTCCTCTTGTATTGCAGGAAACATGTTGGTTTTTACCTGATGTTTGTTGTGCTCAGAGTCTGTCCGTCCCTCTGTCTGTCTATCTATCTTTTGCCAGCAGTGTTTGGATTCTGGTAGGACCATTTATCCCAAACCAGCTCCATGACTGATTTGAACTTTTTATAAGGAGCACAGAATATTTTAGAAGCTGAGTGTTGTGTTTCCATAGAACAGAGAAACTAAGCAGATGGAAAAAATCACCGTCCTGGTGCTGTTTGATAAAATGAGTTTTGGAGTTGCAACATGAGATATTTAAGCAGAAAGACAGTACATGGAAATTATTCGTTAACTATTAATTTATGACATGATGCTTTTTTTCACACTGTGCTTGAAAATCTGCAGTTTTTGCTTTGTTTTTTTTTTTGTTTTTTAGCTGGATCTGGATCTGTCTGCACTTTTTTTTTAGTTTGGGCCATCTTCTTTTATGTCCTCTGAAAGTTTTTGTCGTCCTTTTACATTTACTAAATTCTTCCCGCTGCTGCCTCCAAAATCAATTAACTGAAGGCAGGATTACAGTGCAGTACCTCTATTTCCTTACTTAACGGCCAGATCGATTACCTTTGACTTGAAAGCTGCATCATAAGCATTTCTGTATGTGTTTTGATTGATAAGGGTTTGTGCAGGATGTGCAAAATGACAAAATCCAAGTGTCTGTGACGCATAATCTTTTCCAACATGTCCGTCTCACTTTTGTGTTTAATGCTAGAGAGCGTCCCCCTCCCCCCATGGCCGTTAGCCAGTAAAAATCTATAAATTAGCTGCGCCGTTGTATAGGCTGCAGGGTTCATAGTGTGTGAAAAAAGAAGCTGCTTATAGTACAAAAATTACATAATGTTTGATGTGACTCTGCTGGACGCTGTGACTTTGTCTCTCAGTGTCTTGCAGGTCATGATTTGAGTGACGGGCTGCATCTGGGTGCTGCCTATTAAATGGCACAGTCCCAGCCCCTCTGTCTCTCTCCTGGATGTCCCTGCTGCCTGTTACACTGACAGTCTATGCTTCTGTTCTGTCATTTTCCCTGGCTACACCAAACCTTTGTTAATAGTTTACTGTTTACTTGTGATGAATCAACTCTGGGATCAAGAAAAAAAGGGGCAATAAGTACATGAAGGTTCAGCTGGTTCTATTCTATTCTCATGGAAAGATGCACATGGTAGAACAACACTGAACTCAGCACTTCTTTCTGTTAATCTGAACAACTTTCAGGTTGTGTCCCACTCTGATTACTTCAGGGCAATCTCTGAGACCATTGAACATGTGTGGCCTTTGACTCTGATCACTGTGCTCTTCAACAGGTTGGAAAATATTTGATAGCTCCAAGTTTCCATACAAACAAGCTCTCCGTTGGCAATTTTTGTTAACACATGCTCGTTACGTACGGTCCCTCATCTGTCGAGGGTAATATTGATTGAAAAAATTAATTATTTACATCATTCCCACAAAGAATTTGTGTTAGGAACCTCACAAAGCAGGAACGTTTCTTCCCTTCCCTCAGATCACCTCACATTTGTCTTGCCTCTCTCAGGTAACTTTATTTATTTTTCGCTACTTCTGTCTCCTCCAGTCAGGCTTTGGACTTATGCTACAGCTTTACACCTTTTGCTCTGTGTCATTGAGCGATTTTCTTTTTTTTGGCTAGATTTAATTTGTTGTTCATGTTTTTTCTTTGTATCTCGACTCACCTAATTTACTCTGTAAGTTGTTGTGATTATCATTATTATGTTTTCAAATGACAATGCTCAGTATTTGCTTAAAATAATGCGTTATGAAACTTTTGTATGTTGTTGCTCTTTGTGATCTTATCAGGGCCAAATTTCTGAGTAAATGATCAGATGTTTTATGGTTTCTTTAAAGGATGGATCATCCTCCTAGACCAGAACTTTTTGACTTCCACGGAATCTCTATGACCCATTACTTCACGTCAAACTGGGAGAATGTTCAAAAATTTCAAGCCCGGCCAGATGATGTTTTTATTGCATCATATCCTAAATCAGGTTATTACACAGTTATAAATAAACGTTTCTCTTCTTTTTAGCTTATTTCAGCCTCTGTATTCACTCTCTCTCTCTCTTTAGGGAACACTTGGCTCTGTTACATACTTGATTTGTTGTATTTTGGTCCAACATCAATGTTCCTCCAACAAAGAGTGCCAAATTTGGAGATCAACATTCCGGCTCGACTGACAGGTTATGTAGAATACATTAAATGGGGAGAGGGAAGTCTGGGCTTCTCTCCTTAGGCTGCTGCCCCCGCGACCCGACCCGGATAAGCGGTAGAGAATGGATGGATGGATGGATGGATGACATTAAATGTTTTAGTTCTGTTTTCTTTTAAAAAAAAAAAAATCTTCATCACTGGATAACACCAAGTTGATGTATTGTTTTCTTTTATATTTTATATCTCTACAGCATCACGTGAATCTGTCGCCACAGTGTTGGGAACAGATCATATTGAAAGCATGCAAACTTCTCCTCGGCTCATAAGGACCCATCTACCAGTTCATCTGATTCCAAAGTCTGTGTGGGAGAAAAACTGCAGGGTTAGTGACCTGTGGAGTCTTTTAGCTGCATGAAGATATCCTTTCTGAAAGTTCATATTAATTATGCTAGTAAGAAATGCTGTTTACATTGGTGAAGGTAAATAGTTTATGCCATAACTATGTAAATATATCTTTATTTGAGCAGTTATTTCTTTTTGGTTTAGATTGTCTACGTGGCTCGTAACGCCAAGGACAGTGTGGTGTCTTACTACCACTTTGAACGCATGACTGTAATCTTCCCTGAGCCTGGAGACTGGGACAGTTACCTGAAGAGATTCATGGCAGGAAAGAGTGCGTGTTAAACTTCACATACTGTATATTTTGCTCAGACGTTTACTGCATAATATCACTGCACATCTTCCTGCCAGTGGTGTTTGGATCCTGGTATGACCATGTGAACAACTGGTGGAAGAGAAAACAGAGTTATTCCAATGTCCATTTCATGTTCTATGAAGATCTGATCGAGGTACTTTATGTTTTTCTCAGTGTTTTATGTCGTTATTAAGTTCTCCTTTGTTTCATTTCTTAATGCTGATTTTTATCATGTTAATATTTGCTCTGGTTCCTCAGAACACTGGAAGAGAAATAGAGAAACTCTCCACCTTTCTTGGTTTGTCTCCTCCTGAGGAGATGGAGAGAATCATCGACCTGGTGCAGTTTGATAAAATGAAAACAAATAACAACGTTAACATGTCAGGATTTTCTGGGATGAATTTCAAAGTTTCTACCTTCATCAGAAAAGGTACCGTCAAGTCCAACAGCATGAAATTAAAGTTAAATCTTTGTCTTCAGCTAAAAGTTGTGGCTGCTGATTATCGTGGTGCTTCTTCAGGGAAGGTTGGGGACTGGAAGAACCATTTCACTGTGGCCCAGAATGAGGAGTTTGAGGAAGACTACAAGATCAAGATGAAGAATTCCACACTGAAATTCCCCATCAAAGTTTTGACTGAAAACCCTTAAATGACACACACTAGAATAGAATGTTGTAAATTGTTATCTAAAACCAATGATCAACATCTGAATAAAGACGTCGGTTATGTCATGTCATACAATATTGCTTCC
The DNA here is from genome assembly GCF_901000725.2 of Takifugu rubripes. NCBI lineage: Eukaryota > Metazoa > Chordata > Actinopteri > Tetraodontiformes > Tetraodontidae > Takifugu > Takifugu rubripes. Next base: position 12,912,955 of record NC_042287.1, on the reverse strand, counting down.
TCGCTCTTCTACTTTGGTCTGTTCATGTTCTCTGTTTTCCTTTGGTCTGGTCTGTTACTTCCTGTCCTTCTTTCCCTCCTTTGTGATTACAGGCCACACCCCCTGATTGTTTGCACCTGTGTCTAATTGGCTCCACCTGTGCCTTGTGTTGAAGCTACAGTCCTTGGCTTGGTCTCCACGTGTTCCGCTTGTCCCAATGTCCTTGTCCAAGCATTGTTTCTATTTGATTGTTTGGACTGCGAGTTAGGTCTACCTTTCATTGCCTGAGGACTTTTTAATCTTTGCCTTTGTTGCCTGACCTCCTGTGTACCAACCTGTTTTTGCTTATTAAACACCTTTTGGATCTTGGACTTTGTTGGAATTGTATATTTTACAGTGAACTGAGTCCGATGTGTTGATTATTTTATTATAGTAAGTGTTGAAGAAAAAAGAGCAGCAGGAGCCAATCTGAGCTTCAATGTTTCATGGATGAATGAACTTAGCGTTCTACGACCTGTTAATGATTGATACTGTATATTTCACTCTGCGAGGCAGAAAGCACCTGACTGTTGGTTACTGATGGGATGGTTGGTGTTTAATTGTGGTTTGTTCTCATTACACCATACATCATTACACTGAATTACTGACCTCAGAGCTTCCTCTCATCCCACCCTCCTTTTCTCTCTGTGTCCACTCTGTTTACTCTTAATGACACAAACCAAGAAGGGGTCCTTCATTCCAACAAGCAGACAGGACAAGTTGGGAAATGGGTCTGTTCATTATAGAACTAAGATCAAATTTAATCTGTAAAAATATTGTTACAACAGATGAGACAGTAAATTAAATTATTAACCCATTAATCACAATCAACATAGAAAATCAGGGGGTGGATGGATGGATGGATTTATGATTTAAAAGAGGTCAAAGGTCAAGGGCCTCAATGAATCCCTTAAACACATGTGGCCTTTGACCCAGATCACCCCGTTCTTGAAGAAGCTATAAAATATTTAAAGTGGGATATTTTATTATTATTCTAAGCAAGCTCCCTGCTGATAATTCTTGTTGCGACATCTCATCATGTGCCGTGCCTCATCTGTCTAAGGTGATAGTTGATTAAAAAATTAATTATTTAATTCATTCCCACAACCAGTTTGTGTTTGAATAACTAAACAGGAATATTTCTTCCCTTCAGTCAGATCACATCATATTTGTCCTGCCTCTCTCGGGTAACTTTATTTAGTTTGTGCTGCTTCTGTCTCCTCCAGTCAGGCTTTGGGCTTATGCTACAGCGTTCCACCTTTTGCTCTGTGTCATTGAGCGATTTTCGTTTATTTTGGCTAGATTTAATTTGTTATTCATATTTTTTCTTTGTGTCCTGACTCACTTAATTTACTCTGTAAGTCGTTAAATTATCATCATGTTTTTAAAATGACAATGCTCAGTATTTGCTTAAAATTGTGATAATGCGTAATGAAACTTTTGTATGTTGTTGCTCTTTGTGATCTTATCACGTCCAAATTTCTGACTAAATGATGAGATGTTTAGGCTTTTCTTTAAAGGATGGACCTTCCTCCTCGACCAGAACTCTTTGACTTTCACGGAATCTCTATGACCCATTACTTCACATCAAACTGGGAAAATATTCAAAAATTTCAAGCCCGGCCAGATGATGTTTTTATTGCATCATATCCTAAAGCAGGTTATTACACAATTATAAATACTTATTTTTCTTCTACTTTGCTAATTTCAGCCTCTATATTCACTCTCTCTCTCTTTAGGGAACACTTGGCTCTGTTACATACTTGATTTGTTGTATTTTGGTCCAACGTCAATGTCCCACCATGAAAGAGTGCCAAACTTGGAGATCACCATTCCGAGTCGACTGACAGGTTATTTAGAATACATGAAAAGTTTTGGTTCTATTTTTTATTCCAAAAAAATAATTTTCATCCCTGGATAACACCAAGTTGATGTATTGTTTTCTTTTATATTTTATATCTCTACAGCATCACGTGAATCTGAACCCTTATTCTTGGGAACAGATCACGCCGAAAGCATGCAAACTTCTCCTCGGCTCATACGGACCCATCTACCAGTTCATCTGATTCCAAAGTCTGTGTGGGAGAAAAACTGCAGGGTTAGTGACCTGTGGAGTTTTTTAGCTGCATGAAGATATCCTTTCTGAAAGTTCATATTAATTATGATAGTAAGAAATGCTGTTTACATTGGTGAAGGTAAATAGTTTATGCCATAACTATGTAAATTTATCTTTATTTGAGCAGTTATTTCTTTTTGGTTTAGATTGTCTACGTGGCTCGTAACGCCAAGGACAGTGTGGTGTCTTACTACCACTTTGAACGCATGACTGTAATCTCCCCTGAGCCTGGAGACTGGGACAGTTACCTGAAGAGAGTCAGCAGGTGTGGCTCTCCTCACGCGATCTCCCCCTCCAGACTGATTCTAGGAAACTCGCCCCCAGGTACATCGGCCCTTACCCCGTGGACAAAATCATCAACCCTTGTGCAGTCCGTCTCCGCCTCCCAGCCTCCCTGAAGATCCACCTAGTGTTTCATGTCTCCCTCCTCAAGCCCTTTGCCGAAAGCCCCCACCAACCTCCTGCGCCACCCCCCCCATGCGCCTTGTCGAAGGCCATGTGGCCTACACGGTCAACAAGATTTTGGATGTACGCAGGCGGGGAAGGGGATTCCAATATTTGGTCGACTGGGAGGGGTACGGCCCGGAGGAGTGCTCCTGGGTTGGGCGCTCCCTCATTCTTGACCTGCAACTGTTGAGGGATTTTTGCTGCCTATTAAATGGCACAGTCCCAGCCCCTCTGTCTCTCTCCTGGATGTTCCTGCTGCCTGTTACACTGACAGTCTATGCTTCTGTTCTGTCATTTTCCCTGGCTACACCAAACCTTTGTTAATAGTTTACTGTTTACTTGTGATGAATCAACTCTGGGATCAAGAAAAAAAGGGGCAATAAGTACATGAAGGTTCAGCTGGTTCTATTCTATTCTCATGGAAAGATGCACATGGTAGAACAACACTGAACTCAGCACTTCTTTCTGTTAATCTGAACAACTTTCAGGTTGTGTCCCACTCTGATTACTTCAGGGCAATCTCTGAGACCATTGAACATGTGTGGCCTTTGACTCTGATCACTGTGCTCTTCAACAGGTTGGAAAATATTTGATAGCTCCAAGTTTCCATACAAACAAGCTCTCCGTTGGCAATTTTTGTTAACACATGCTCGTTACGTACGGTCCCTCATCTGTCGAGGGTAATATTGATTGAAAAAATTAATTATTTACATCATTCCCACAAAGAATTTGTGTTAGGAACCTCACAAAGCAGGAACGTTTCTTCCCTTCCCTCAGATCACCTCACATTTGTCTTGCCTCTCTCAGGTAACTTTATTTATTTTTCGCTACTTCTGTCTCCTCCAGTCAGGCTTTGGACTTATGCTACAGCTTTACACCTTTTGCTCTGTGTCATTGAGCGATTTTCTTTTTTTTGGCTAGATTTAATTTGTTGTTCATGTTTTTTCTTTGTTTCTCGACTCACCTAATTTACTCTGTAAGTTGTTGTGATTATCATTATTATGTTTTCAAATGACAATGCTCAGTATTTGCTTAAAATAATGCGTTATGAAACTTTTGTATGTTGTTGCTCTTTGTGATCTTATCAGGGCCAAATTTCTGAGTAAATGATCAGATGTTTTATGGTTTCTTTAAAGGATGGATCATCCTCCTAGACCAGAACTTTTTGACTTCCACGGAATCTCTATGACCCATTACTTCACGTCAAACTGGGAGAATGTTCAAAAATTTCAAGCCCGGCCAGATGATGTTTTTATTGCATCATATCCTAAATCAGGTTATTACACAGTTATAAATAAACGTTTCTCTTCTTTTTAGCTTATTTCAGCCTCTGTATTGACTCTCTCTCTCTCTCTTTAGGGAACACTTGGCTCTGTTACATACTTGATTTGTTGTATTTTGGTCCAACATCAATGTTCCTCCAACAAAGAGTGCCAAATTTGGAGATCAACATTCCGGCTCGACTGACAGGTTATGTAGAATACATTAAATGGGGAGAGGGAAGTCTGGGCTTCTCTCCTTAGGCTGCTGCCCCCGCGACCCGACCCGGATAAGCGGTAGAGAATGGATGGATGGATGGATGGATGACATTAAATGTTTTAGTTCTGTTTTCTTTTTAAAAAAAAAAAAAAATCTTCATCACTGGATAACACCAAGTTGATGTATTGTTTTCTTTTATATTTTATATCTCTACAGCATCACGTGAATCTGTCGCCACAGTGTTGGGAACAGATCATATTGAAAGCATGCAAACTTCTCCTCGGCTCATAAGGACCCATCTACCAGTTCATCTGATTCCAAAGTCTGTGTGGGAGAAAAACTGCAGGGTTAGTGACCTGTGGAGTTTTTTAGCTGCATGAAGATATCCTTTCTGAAAGTTCATATTAATTATGATAGTAAGAAATGCTGTTTACATTGGTGAAGGTAAATAGTTTATGCCATAACTATGTAAATTTATCTTTATTTGAGCAGTTATTTCTTTTTGGTTTAGATTGTCTATGTGGCTCGTAACGCCAAGGACAGTGTGGTGTCTTACTACCACTTTGAACGCATGACTGTAATCTCCCCTGAGCCTGGAGACTGGGACAGTTACCTGAAGAGAGTCAGCAGGTGTGGCTCTCCTCACGCGATCTCCCCCTCCAGACTGATTCTAGGAAACTCGCCCCCAGGTACATCGGCCCTTACCCCGTGGACAAAATCATCAACCCTTGTGCAGTCCGTCTCCGCCTCCCAGCCTCCCTGAAGATCCACCTAGTGTTTCATGTCTCCCTCCTCAAGCCCTTTGCCGAAAGCCCCCACCAACCTCCTGCGCCACCCCCGCCCCCCCCCCCCCCCCATGCGCCTTGTCGAAGGCCATGTGGCCTACACGGTCAACAAGATTTTGGATGTACGCAGGCGGGGAAGGGGATTCCAGTATTTGGTCGACTGGGAGGGGTACGGCCCGGAGGAGTGCTCCTGGGTTGGGCGCTCCCTCATTCTTGACCTGCAACTGTTGAGGGATTTTTATCACAGGTTCCCAGATAAGCCGGGTAGGACGCCAGGAGGCGTCCATTGGGGGGAGGGGGGGTACTGTTGTGGTTCTTGAACGTGACTCGTTTCTTCCCTCCTCCCTTCACCTGCAGGAGCGACTTCCAGGGGCGGGCCGATCCCTGGGGAGCGCTGAGCCGCTGACGCACCTGCAGCTCGTTGCTTTGATTCGGCAGCTACTTAAACTCCCCTCTCGGTGCTTCCTGTGCCGGATTGTTTGTTTGTGTTTGAATCAAGCTCCAGCTCCCCGTGATTATTAGTCCTTTGCATCGGTTATTCCTTTCGCCCAGGAAGTTTGTTTAGTGCTTTGTCACTTCTTTCTGTTTCCTTTCCCGTCAATTTTTCCCATTTTGATGGGGATTTTTCGTTCGCTCTTTCAGTTGTTACTTTCTTGGAGTTTTGTTGTTACTTTGTTCGATCGCCTTGGACACTTTGCTAATAAAGAACCTTTTGTTTGCACTCTGCGTCTGGGTCCTGGCCTCCTTAACCGAGCCGTAACATTTAAACTCTCACTCAAATAAGGCTTAGCCTTCATAAGAGGATTAATTGAACAATTTCACTAAGATTAGGCTGTTAAATGGGATCAGGCTTGTACTGATAGTGATGCCAGCAATAAATTATAAAGCTAAACTGTATGATTCAATGTTGAATCTTTATTTGACTTGTGGATCTCTCATGGATCTGTCCCACCCTGGGCCTCCTGTACAACCATATTGGCAATATATACTATACTATACTACACTATACTATACTATACTACACTACACTACACTACACTATACTATACCTGATATTTGACATTTTAAAAGAAACGATTCGGTGTGATTGAAACTAGTTATCTGCCTCTTTAGAGTTTGCTCAGCTGTGTTGTAAAATCAGCGTTTTAAATCCCAAAGTAGTCACTGTGTCTGACTATGTGATAACGTTTCTGATCACTAGGTGGAGATAGAACACAAAATATGGGTATTTACCTGATGTTTGTTGTGCTCAGAGTCTGTCCGCCCCTTTGTCTGTCTATCTTTTGCCAGCAGTGTTTGGATTCTGGTAGGACCATTTATCCCAAACCAGCTCCATGACTGATTTCAACTTTTTATAAGGAGAACAGAATATTTTAGAAGCTGAGTGTTGTGTTTCCATAGAACAGAGAAACTAAGCAGCTGGAAAGAATCACCGTCCTGGTGCTGTTTGATAAAATGAGTTTTGGAGTTGCAACATGAGATATTTAAGCAGAAAGACAGTACATGGAAATTATTCGTTAACTATTAATTTATGACATGATGCATTTTTTTCACACTGTGCTTGAAAATCTGCAGTTTTTGCTTTGTTTTTGTTTTGTTTTTTTAGCTGGATCTGGATCTGTCTGCACTTTTTTTTTTTTAGTTTGGGCCATCTTCTTTTATGTCCTCTGAAAGTTTTTGTCGTCCTTTTACATTTACTAAATACTTCCCGCTGCTGCCTCCAAAATCAATTAACTGAAGGCAGGATTACAGTGCAGTACCTCTATTTCCTTACTTAACGGCCAGATCGATTACCTTTGACTTGAAAGCTGCATCATAAGCATTTCTGTATGTGTTTTGATTGATGAGGGTTTGTGCAGGATGTGCAAAATGACAAAATCCAAGTGTCTGTGACGCATAATCTTTTCCAACATGTCCGTCTCACTTTTGTGTTTAATGCTAGAGAGCGTCCCCCTCCCCCCATGGCCGTTAGCCAGTAAAAATCTATAAATTAGCTGCGCCGTTGTATAGGCTGCAGGGTTCATAGTGTGTCTCTCAGTGTCTTGCAGGTCAAGATTTGAGTGACGGGCTGCATCTGGGTGCTGCCTATTAAATGGCACAGTCCCAGCCCCTCTGTCTCTCTCCTGGATGTCCCTGCTGCCTGTTACACTGACAGTCTATGCTTCTGTTCTGTCATTTTCCCTGGCTACACCAAACCTTTGTTAATAGTTTACTGTTTACTTGTGATGAATCAACTCTGGGATCAAGAAAAAAAGGGGCAATAAGTACATGAAGGTTCAGCTGGTTCTATTCTATTCTCATGGAAAGATGCACATGGTAGAACAACACTGAACTCAGCACTTCTTTCTGTTAATCTGAACAACTTTCAGGTTGTGTCCCACTCTGATTACTTCAGGGCAATCTCTGAGACCATTGAACATGTGTGGCCTTTGACTCTGATCACTGTGCTCTTCAACAGGTTGGAAAATATTTGATAGCTCCAAGTTTCCATACAAACAAGCTCTCTGTTGGCAATTTTTGTTAACACGTGCTCGTTACGTACGGTCCCTCATCTGTCGAGGGTAATATTGATTGAAAAATTAATCATTTACATCATTCCCACAAAGAATTTGTGTTAGGAACCTCACAAAGCAGGAACGTTTCTTCCCTTCCCTCAGATCACCTCACATTTGTCTTGCCTCTCTCAGGTAACTTTATTTATTTTTCGCTACTTCTGTCTCCTCCAGTCAGGCTTTGGACTTATGCTACAGCTTTACACCTTTTGCTCTGTGTCATTGAGCGATTTTCTTTTTTTTTGGCTAGATTTAATTTGTTGTTCATGTTTTTTCTTTGTATCTCGACTCACCTAATTTACTCTGTACGTTGTTGTGATTATCATTATTATGTTTTCAAATGACAATGCTCAGTATTTGCTTAAAATAATGCATTATGAAACTTTTGTATGTTGTTGCTCTTTGTGATCTTATCAGGGCCAAATTTCTGAGTAAATGATCAGATGTTTTATGGTTTCTTTAAAGGATGGATCATCCTCCTAGGCCAGAACTTTTTGACTTCCACGGAATCTCTATGACCCATTACTTCACGTCAAACTGGGAGAATGTTCAAAAATTTCAAGCCCGGCCAGATGATGTTTTTATTGCATCATATCCTAAAGCAGGTTATTACACAGTTATAAATTCACGTTTCTCTTCTGTTTAGCTTATTTCAGCCTCTGTATTCTCTCTCTCTCTCTCTCTTTAGGGAACACTTGGCTCAGCTACATTGTTGACTTGTTGTTTTTTGGTCCAACGTCAATGTCCCACCATGAAAGAGTGCCAAATTTGGAGATCGCCCTTCCGGGTCGACTGACAGGTTATTTAGAATACATGAAATGTTTTGGTTCTGTTTTCTTTAAAAAAAAAAAATCTTCATCACTGGATAACACCAAGTTGATGTATTGTTTTCTTTTACATTTTTTATCTCTACAGCATCACGTGAATCTGTCACCACAGTGTTGGGAACAGATCATATTGAAAGCATGCAAACTTCTCCTCGGCTCATACAGACCCATCTACCAGTTCATCTGATTCCAAAGTCTGTGTGGGAGAAAAACTGCAGGGTTAGTGACCTGTGGAGTCTTATTGAAGATATCCTTTCTGAAAGTTCATATTAATTATGCTAGTAAGAAATGCTGTTTACATGGGTGAAGGTAAGTACTTTATGCCATAACTATGTAAATATATCTTTATTTGAGCAGTTATTTCTTTTTGGTTTAGATTGTCTACGTGGCTCGTAACGCCAAGGACAGTGTGGTGTCTTACTACCACTTTGAACGCATGACTGTTGTCTTCCCTGAGCCTGGAGACTGGGGCAGTTACCTGAAGAGATTCATGGCAGGAAAGAGTGCGTGTTAAACTTCACATACTGTATATTTGCTCAGACGTTTACTGCATAATATCACTGCACATCTTCCTGCCAGTGGTGTTTGGATCCTGGTATGACCATGTGAACAACTGGTGGAAGAGAAAACAGAGTTATTCCAATGTCCATTTCATGTTCTATGAAGATCTGATCGAGGTACTTTATGTTTTTCTCAGTGTTCGTGTCGTTATTAAGTTCTCCTTTGTTTCATTTCTTAATGCTGAATTTTATCATGTTAATATTTGTTCTGGTTCCTCAGAACACTGGAAGAGAAATAGAGAAACTCTCCACCTTTCTTGGTTTGTCTCCTTCTTCTGAGGAGATGGAGAGAATCATCGACCTGGTGCAGTTTGATAAAATGAAAACAAATAACAACATTAACCTGTCAGGATTTGCTGGGATGGATTTCAAAGTTTCTTCCTTCATCAGAAAAGGTACCGTCAAGTCCAACAGCATGAAATTAAAGTTAAATCTTTGTCTTCAGCTAAAAGTTGTGGCTGCTGATTATCGTGGTGCTTCTTCAGGGAAGGTTGGGGACTGGAAGAACCATTTCACTGTGGCCCAGAATGAGGAGTTTGAGGAAGACTACAAGATCAAAATGAAGAATTCCACACTGAAATTCCCCATCAAAGTTTTGACTGAAAACCCTTAAATGACACACACTAGAATAGAATGTTGTAAATTGTTATCTAAAACCAATGATCAACATCTGAATAAAGACATCGGTTATGTCAAGTCATACAATATTGCTTCCCCGCTCTTCTACTTTGGTCTGTTCATGTTCTCTGTTTTCCTTTGGTCTGGTCTGTTACTTCCTGTCCTTCTTTCCCTCCTTTGTGATTACAGGCCACACCCCCTGATTGTTTGCACCTGTGTCTAATTGGCTCCACCTGTGCCTTGTGTTGAAGCCACAGTCCTTGTCTTGGTCCCCAAGATAGAAGGTTGAATGATGAATCTCCCTTGAATATTAAAATCTGCATTATTTCAACAACTATGAAGTGGAATTTTTGAGTTTTCAGCATATGTGGCCCTTGACCTTGATGTTCTTTGACAGAAAACCACACAAATTGGAATTGTTTATTCAGTAAATAAAAGTTTTGCCTATTTCTGACCTTATGAGACAACATATATTGTGCAGGAAATTCACATTAACATACAAGATTAAAATAGAAATCAAAAGCTTTTCACATTTTTATTGGAATTTCAGACAGGAAATGCAGGAAGAAATACAAGACCAATAGTTCAGTCATTTCTAAGTTTGTATTTGTGAGCTGTGACTACTGAGGGCACATTGATTATATTTTCTATGGCACGTACTCTTAGAAGAGGATAACATGATGCACAGTGGCAGAATACCGACCTTTTACGAAGCAACAGAGGTGAGATTATGGGTCCACTAGAATGTTGAGAGGAAAATAAAACCAATGTGTTGTGCTTTAAATCCTAAAAAAAAAGGTCAAACATCACTGAAATGTACTGTAAAAGAATCTAATGGGTGACAAGAAAACATGGTCCACTGCTCAGGAAGAAATGATCTATGATTACAGTTTTAATGCTAAAACCCATCCATATGTGTTAAAAAAAAGAAACTTCTAAGACTGCAAAGAGCACAAGGGAATCATTTTTAGTATTAACCCCCTTAACTTAAAGCTAAAACATTTTGGTCTCTCTCTCTTTAACTTGTGTATAGTCCTCATAGTATCATTTACTTGCAAAGCAGGCAGACCGCATCAAAAGAGCATAACTGTCCTCATAGCACACATAAAGACCCCTCCAGATTGCCTTTCACAGTGACAGCTATGACTCAAATAGACTTTAAGAAGAACATTATTTACATCACTGTGGAGATCACATATTTGAAGTGTGTTTCTTTGCGAGTAGCAAAATTGTCCTCTTCTAGTGCTCACGGGCTTACAGTTAAGTGCTCGGATGTTGAGTTGGTATAAGAGGCCCAAGGATCATGCCGAGCCAAACCATGGGAGGTACAAGCCTGCAAAACTCAGCAGCTTTTGTCGAGTTCGCAAGAAAAAAGGAATCCATTGCTAGTCTTTTGTAAACATCTGTAAAAATGCAGGCTGTGGTTCTGATAATACGCCACTGCAAAAGCTTCGTCCAGCACAAATGACTATTCCACCTCCACTGAGCCTTGGTATTACTTGTAAGCATGTCGGCATGCATCCGTTTCTTTATTTACCAGCTTCACATTAATTTGCAAACAACAACAAAAGCAGCAGCATTTTAAAGGTTTCAAGGTAAGAACCTGTAGAGTCACTGGTACTGCGAGGGTGCACCGGAGGCTTAACCCGAAAAAAGCACAGATCTGAATGGCACACGTTTACGTCACAAAACAACCTGAAATATGGGCGACAGGAAGTAAACAAAGCAATAAAACCCACAATAGTTCATATGCAGACATTTTTCACGACAGAAGCAACAGATGCTGGGACACAGAACTGCTGTTTCTAGACAGGAAGTCGATGATTTTATGACTTGTTTTATGGAATTTGCAAGTTTTTCGGCGGTAACAAAAAAGGTTTAGAGCAATAAAATTACAGGAATTGTTTTAAGTGTGTGTCTCTGTGTCGGTGTGTTTGTGTGAGCGAGAAGGAGAGTCAAAGAGAGAAAGGCTATTAATATATATGCTTACTATGGTGTGTATCTGTGCTTTATATCCCTCTGTTTTACTTCCAAAGTAAAGGTCTCCATATCTGCTCCCCATAGTCACCGTCGCCTGTTGCCAGGTAAAAGGTAACTAGGTGACGTTGATCTCTCAGAAAATAACTTTGATATGCTTTCCCTCTTTTCAAAAGCAATTATATTAGACAGTTTTCCAAACATTTCCCAAAGTATTTCTCATGGCTCGGAACAGTTTGTGGATTTGTGTTTCTGCTGTCTTTGGCCGTCTTTGTCAAAAGTTGCCTCACAGATCAATAATTTCACTGCTGACGCTGGCAGAGTCATCGTGTCTGTTCACTTCCAGGTAACTCCGAGATCCCACCGGTTTCCTAGCCCTCCCCCGTACCTTTTCTGAGTCTGGGGTGATAAATGGCCGTGTGTCATCAGCCCCGTCCTCCCCCAGATTCCCCGTTGATGCCCTGGACGGATGAAGTGACACTGGGCAGGAGACAGATGATGGGACACTTCCTAACATGTTTCCAGCCCACCTGTGTCCTTGGTGGGAGGGTGTGGGGGGAGCAGTCACCTGCCTGCTCGGCACACTACTGAGAATACTGCCTCCTAGTGGCATGGATGATTCTGTTGGCGCGTCGCTACTCTCAGACAGTAGCTGAGGGTCACTATTCCTGCGGTGCCAGGCCTCCTGGCTCACTTCTGATCCCAGTGAGGGGGACTGTGAGGTGTGATTCATGGGATGAAACAAGCTTCCTCCCCCAAGCAGGTGTTCCCTGTGCAGAGCCTCGTCGATGCTGCGAGTCAGGTCAATGGGAGATGGTGGCCGCAGATCGAACTCGTACAGAGACAGGCTGAGGTCCCTGTCCTGATCCAGACTGTCGCTCACAGACCGCTGTGGGGGGTGCCCTAAAGTTTGCAGTCTCAGCAGGGACCCAGTGGAGCCATCAGATATGCCTCGTTCTATAGAATGGCCCCTGGGATTCCGGACCCGGTTGCTCTCTTTGCAGTGTGGCTGGGCCATGGCCTGTTCATGGCTCTGGTTCCTGATTAGACTCTTACTGATGTCAGCTCCGTGGTGATCCTGGCTAGCACAGTTATTAGGAACCTCACCTGTTCCTCCTCCTCCTCCTCCTCCTAGCACATTATTTTCAGGCTTCCTGCAGGGCTTACCCCTCAGGCTCTGAACTATCTTGGACCAGCAGCTGTGTCTTTGAGTGGAGCCGGTAGACTGATCCGGAGATGGGATGTCTCCTGCTGCTCTGCTGTCTTGTCCACTCTCTTCTCTTCCCCGGCAAGTCTGCTGCCTCCAGAACACCCAAAAACCCATGACTAGGAGGGAGAGGCCCCAGGCCAACTCCAATAGCCGTGCCCAGAAGTGCACCAGCCACCATCCCCAGTTGAATTGGGTCCAGTTTCCAAGGAGGCCATAAAGCCATAAGGTTGCATGAACATGCAGTCCACAGCACAGCACCCCCATTACTGCACCCACAGCCACCACTCTCCCCAAAATAACACTTATTCTTCTCCTCCTTGTCCAGTCCTTCCTCCTGGCCTCCACAGGGTCTCCCAGGTGATGAGCCGGAGGACACCGTAAACGTGGAAAGACATAGCAGAGAAATCCCAGACAGAGAGCTAGACCCCAGCATATGGACAGGACCTGGATGGTGGTAGGTACCACAGGGGACAGGGCTGGGGAGAACAGATCAGCAGCCAGTAGTAGGGAACACTGCAACACAGCCAACACAGTCAGCAGAGGAGGACACTCCAGAGTTGAGGGTAGCACACTTACTCCTGCAACTCTTAATGCCAGGAGTGCCATGGAAGCCTGAGCCCACACCAGCAGATGCAGGGGTAAGTTGTAGAGGGCCGTAATTGCGGGGCGAGGGAGAAACCTCCTCGTGCCGTATGGGTCTATTAGAAACAGAGCAGCTCTCAGCCCACCAGCCACAAACAAAAATGCGTTAGCCAGTGCCAGAGGTCCTCGTTGAGGGCGGTTTGCACCAGGAGATAGGATGAGCCCGAGAGCAGCTCCAGCAAAGAGCAGGAGGAAGAGGCTCGCTGAGCCATACACATGCAGCTCCCATGCAAATGCCAGGGTCCGGCTCAGGTCCCCCCAGTACAGAAATGTACCATTAGTGGAAGGACTGGTACTGACAGAGGCAACAGGGTTTGAAGTAGCCTTAGGAGCTTGCCGAGGTTGCCCCAAGTTAATGGAATGGTCCCTTTGAATGACGACAGCAGTTTGATGAGTGGGGCTTAACCTCGTCTGTGACACTGGTGAAACACCAGTGACATGGAAGGATGAAGTTCCTAGAAATATACAAACAGAGCTTAGGTTTTCATTACTTAACAGAGAATACTTTTGCCCACTTAAAAAGCGCACAATAGCCACATGAAGTACCTCTATATGTCCACTAGAGGGGATCACTTTCCCATTGAAGTCTTAGGAGAGCCCCTCTTACTTGTAACTCCACCGTTATCAAAATGGCTTTGTTCTTAAACACAGCATCCAAACCACTAAGGAATTGGATGCATTTATAATGTGTTTCACTATTGTATTTCTAGAATGAGGCATCAAGCTGAGCAAACCTATTTAAGACATATGTGCATATTTATTGATGACCAATCAACAACTTTGGGATGAATATTTTCATGTTATAAGCCACCTGATTTATAGCTCAACGTATAGCTATGCTCATGAGCATTCCACTTTAGTTATTTTAGCTGGTGTTGTTAACTATTGCTGGCCGGGCCATCTGCACAAATTCTGATCTGACCATTCAGTTGCATGACTACTTGCTGTACACCTGATCTGAGACCTGATTTGTGCAGTCAGAGAGCACAAAACTCTCACATTATTTAAAAATTTTTTTTTTATAAAATGTATAGCTTGGAGTCCTTTAAACACCTGTATAAACCACCCAAATGCCACATGTCAGCTAAATGACTCACTCCAACATCTGTTTCACTTCCTGGCTCACTCCCTCATCACACAGTTCACTTTCAGGCTCGCAAAGGCGTCCAAAGCATAACATCACGAACATATTTATTTATATATAAAGATTTTACTTCCTTTGCTCAAAACCTTTTGTTTTTGCTCACATGGGTGAGGGCTCAGACACATTCCAGATGTGCAGATTGCATTTCACAGCTGGATATACTTACATATACTCACCTCAGCTTTATATGCCCACATGTTGTACTGAACCAGCAGCCAGATAAACACAGATATATAGTATAAACTGGTAGGTGAACAATGCTTTAAAGTAATTAAAACCTTCTTCAGGTTCCACAAGACTGGCTCATGCCCTTTATGTGTCAGACTTTTCCTTTCACCTTGTTTTTTTTGTCCCACTCCCTCACTTTCTCCGTGCATCTGGGTTTCATTATCATCTCCACTCCCTGCATTGCTGTGTTCGTACCTTTCGTAGACTGTACTTTCTGCTCCTGAAATGCTCCTTCTTGGTCATACTTTCCTCTTGTCTTCCTCATTTCCCGGCAGCTGTTCTATCCACCCCCTGCCACCCAGCATTCCTACCCCATACACCCCACTTTCCATGGAAAAGTCTGCTTTCTCCATCTTTTTTTAGGCTTTCCATTTTTAGAGATTTCCAGGTTGTTTTGTTTTTTGTTTTTTTAAAAAAGGCTGGATGAATAATTTCATTTTGAATTATGAAAAGATGAAGAACTGTAAAACTACTCAGGACATTATTAATGTCTTACCTGTCCCTAAGGATTCCACAGTCGTGCTCGTGAGGTTTCTCCCGAGTTGAGCCGTTTTCTGGGGCTGCATTGTCATTCTGGGGGACATTCTTGCAACTTCTTGTGTCGCAGTGATAGATTCAGTTGTAATTTGCTGTGTTGATTTTGAATAAGAATCGCTTTCGGCAACAACCACTTGTCCAGTTTGTGTCTCCTTGGCGACAGAGCCGGTGGTGGTAGTCCCGGGTCTGCGCACAGCAGAAGAATCACCCTCTGGTCTAACTTTGGTGGTGGAAGGTGATTTCATTGTTGGCCCACCTAAAAAAAACAGAAATATGAACATAAAATATTTTGACTTCAATATTATTTACTGCAATTTACATTTATGTATTTACCTGATAAATGTACAGTGTGAGGTGTTGTCTGAGCTACCACAGGGGGCGCTGTAGCCCTGACTTCAACTGGGGGAGTTGGAGAGATTTTATTGGCCGGTCTTAGCGGAAACAGGTGAGGCCTGAGACTCTGATTCTCTGTTGGTGGCTTCAGCTCAGAAACCATCGAGATGGTCGTCTGTGCTGGTGGCCGATACTGAGCCAGATGGGGCAGATGAACCGGAGTTTCATCCACGGTGGGAATGTCTCCTGACCCCAAATCCTGCAAAACTTCATCAGCGGCTTCCTCCTCTGGATTTTCCGTGAGAGCAGAGGAAGATAAAGTCGGCTGAGGTGGAATGGAGCCTTTTGATGTAGGATCCACCTTTGCGAGATGCCTACGGAATGCCAAGCGAGCGGTGTCAGTCCTGGCTCTGGACGAAGGTGGTTGGGTTATGAGAGGTCCACTGCTGAGATTGTGCGTAGAAAGGACAGATATAAAAGAAGGAGCGGACTGTGCGGTAGGATGGGGGCGCTTTTGCCCCTGTTGCCCGGTGTTTGTCAGCTTGTCCTTGAGTGTGGGCCTGATGGGCACATCGCTTCGCCCTCTGGGAGGCAAAGAAGGCCAGAGAAGCACAGCCTGCTTGGTGGGCTTTGGTGATGGATTTACGGGTGCATCCTGCTCGGCGAAGGAGGAGGATAAACCGATGATGGTCTGAGCTCCTGAAGACTGGAAGAGTGAGAGGAGGAAGCCCAGGAAAAGGAGAGACACGGCAGCCATGACGATGGTCCCTCTGGCCGTCTCTCAGAGTCACTTTATCATCCTTTAAGCTGCTTTCCTGTCGACAGAAGCACAGTCAAGCAGATTTTATGAAGATGAGGACACACAAGTGCAGACAGAATCACTTGAGGAATTTTTATGAACACGCTCAGGCCAAAATATGTACTTAAATCAACTATATTTATAAAAGTGCTTCAGTGTGATGCCAAATATGATGATATAAGCCTTTGTTTGCTTAAGCAACACTTCATCATGGGAAGAAAGCTTTTGAAATGTGAATCATTTGACCTTTACCTTTCGGCAGATTGGCACGGAACCACTAATAAAAATTTTATTGACAATTATGGACAGCCTAATACAAATAATTCATTATCTATTAATGGAGTTAATCAGTACAAATTTATTCATGATGATGTCCTACTTTGGGCATGTGCAGGGTGTGCTGATGCAGAGGTCATGACTCCCCCCACAAGGGTTTAGGAGCATGACGCAGCAGATGTATAGACTGAGGTACGGTGTATGGTTTCACATATGTGAGCACCCAAACAGACCCAGGGTCTGTAAACTGTAATTAATAAGTTGCAACAACAAAATGAGGAAGAGTCTCAGTTTGGTGTGAGTCACGGACACCAGGAACCAACAGCTGTAACCGGCCCAGGCCCTCACGGATTACGCAATCCTAAAGTCATCTCACTAGCTCTCATATCATTTGCATTTGCATCCATTTTCTTTGAATTAAAAAAACACACACACCTTTCATGGACCGATCTCTGCCTGGGAGTTCGTGAAAATGGCGAGGGGAAAAAATGGGAAAAGGCTTCAGTGGGAGAGTTCGCTCAGCTGCCGATGACTCAACGAGGAGCAACATCGACTGGAGCAGGAGCGTAACTGCACCTGGCACGGGGATCTGGCGCTCATGACCTCAGATACATTAAGATGTGTGCAATTTCCGTGATCACACAGGGGAAATTTGATGTGTTAAGCAGGCGTGTGGGCGTAAGGAGTCGATCACCAAGCGGGAAAAAACAAAACTATAAACGTACTTTATCCTTTCTACGGTAGCCTCACTGTTTCCTTTCTGTTTTGGCCGCACTCTTCGCCCACTCGCTCACTGATTTATATGTTTTTCCCTTCTTTCTTATCGTCCCTCAACCAGTTTATCAGGATTTTATTGCAGTGCAGTTTAACGGCCTGCTTGAAGGTGAGGGTTAAATGAAACTAAATCAGGAGAGCCATATAAGAATGCAGAGATAAGGAATACTGGCACACTTAGGAGGTAAAGGACAAGTGAAGTAAAAAGGCCACACAGAGCACATATGTTTTGGGATTAACACATCCGTTCCAGCCGGGGCAAAGCCGTGACAGCCTGTCCGGGAAGAACCTCCGCCTGCCCCAGCCACTCAGGTGTGCAGTCAGGTGAGAAGTCCTCTGGCAGCCAGAGAAAAACACCGACTGGTGAGAAAACTGCCACGGCATCTCGTTATCCAAAGCAATCGAGCACGTTTCCGTCCGTGTGCACAAGTATACAGTTGAGATTAATGAGTCTCAAAAGAGATTCAATGAGCTCAAGTGAGAAACCAATCCGCTGCCTGAGCAGAAAGACAATACATCTCAACAATATTTAGACTATCTGATTATATGTTTCTGTTGACCTGACATAACAATTTAAGCTAATTTACAACTGCAAACCACCACAGAGAAGCTTTTTTCCTGTCTCCATTTCATTTTATCCAAAGAAAACAAAGACTGTTAATTGATTTTAGGTTTGACTAAAACAATGATGCACTCTTAGCCAACCAGCAACCTCCATTAAATCCACTTTAGCATGCAAATAACACAGCATTTGTCTGTGTGACCGTCTAGGGAGGAGGCAGATGGGTGCACGTTCCATCAGAGTATTTTTAGCCTACCCAGCCCCTCAGGGCTAAGAGACATGTCCCTCAGTATTTCATCTGGAGCGGGGTGAGCATGCTGGAGAGCTGTCGTCACACTCTCTTACAATGCATCCTTTATCCAGGGCAGGAAATGCCCACGGATAATACGCAGTTTGTGGCAATCTGAAGATTACTATAAACCCCAATGGACAACAGCATAAACCTGCCGGTTATTCAATCAGATGACTCGGGCCGACGGCAGCTGTTACTTATTAGGTTGTAGTTGCTGATGTCGTGTCATGCTAATATGTTTATCAATGTGACGGGCTAATGCTCGGTTTTACATAATTGACAGAAGGAGTTGGGATGGGCAGTGCATGGCATGGAGGATGTCCCTATTTCTGTCTGGGAGGGCATTTCCGTTCATTTAGTCAATTAACAGATGGGGATGAGACATTTAATGACATTTTTAGAAATATATTTCTCACAGATGGCTCTGACTGGAAAACATCAATACTGACTGAAATGGGTCTCTAACACTGACTGGAATCCTGCAGAACCAACATGATACCCAATGGAAACATCAGAATAAACACTACAAGTTATGATTTAAAACAACACACTAACTCTGGTCATGCGTTTTAAATTTGTGTTGTTTTTTTTATACTATAATAAGCATTAAATGTGCATGTCACATAATACCCCACCACTAGAATAAAATTGAAAGCACTGACTTAAAAATTGATTTGTGAATGATTCCAAGTTTGCATTACCTTTGAAGCAGGACCAGCACCCACTAGCACCAGACCTGGCTCTTTTAAAGAATCTCTCAACTATAATTTCAAATAACCTACCACTACGTCTGAACATGCTCATATCATGAAATGTGCTGTTTTAACTGGATTTCTCTGGCCTGTTTCAGTTCTGGCTCAGTCGATAAAACTCCTCCAGGTTTTTGAGCAGATTCTGCAGGGTGAGAAAGACGTCAGAATGGAGGCAGACCATGAATCTAAAAACAAAAGCCAAATGGAACCAGAACCAAATGGAAATAACAATCATGAATGTGAGTCCTAAAAGCAACCAAGAATATCCGTAAATTTCTGTTGAGAATGGCTGTTTTGGTATGTATACACCTGTTTTTGATGTGTGTTGCTGCTGGTAATGAAGACGAGGACACCACAAAGACCCAATACTGTCTAACGATGCTGATTACAAGGCGAGAGGACTGCGACAGAAGAGCACAGCAAAGATGGACAGATGGTACGGACTGAAAGAAAGAAAAGTGCAGAGAAAGACAAGACAGTCTGTTCCATCCATGCATCAACAGTCCAGCAGGACAGTTAGCACCTGCCACACATGCACACCTTGTTTGTGTTCTGCAAAGGTCAGAGGCCAAGCTGTGTAAGTGCATGAATAAATGCATACATGAGACAGGGAGAGAGAGAAAGAGAAGGAGGGGAAATGAGAGAGGGAGTATGTGTGGTTAACTTGGTATGCGGGTAGTGGGGGAGGTCGCTGGATTGACCGTTGAAAATTCCACACCTTGAAATAACATATGGATTCTGCACAGATCCCACAATGTTCTCCCACATATTTCCACACGGAGAAATGAGCAAAATTTCAGTTGAAATGCTGACTTCCTTTGAATATCAGGAGATCTCCAGTCGGGGTCACCAGGCGACCCGATGACTACCTGAGACTGAAAAGCTTCTGTCTCTACTGTCAAAGGTTTGTTGCCATAAGAAGAGGCTCCAGATCCGGTCACAGATGCTTTTTTGATCCCCCAGTTAAAGACGCTGCCCTGCTTTAAAACGCTGAGCCCCGCAACATCTTTGACTGATGTTCCTCCGTCATGCGAGCTGCAGATCAAAGGCTGAAGGTCAACGCTAAAGGGTGAGGCGCTCTAACTTCCCCGCGACTCCACCGCAGCACACAATCTCCAAACGGCACAGCCCTGTCTGCTCGGGGCCAAAGTACAGTCGGCAAACGTTGATATATGGGAGGTCAGCATGGGAAAGAGAGCTCACAATCCGTCTGAAAAACTCCGTGAATCATAGGGCACTGAGATGTGGCCAGAAACACACGCTGACAGATAGCGTGGTGAGTGATTGGGACAGCTGCTGAACCTTGACGAGCCACAAAACACTTTCAGTAACGTCGATTACAGACATCACAAGTCGTAACCGCTCCCCAGCGACATGGTTTACTTTGGCCTGGGACTCCAGCTGAAGCCAGTAAAACGACTGCGGCAACAATTCGCGTGTCAATCACCGACTCTGCTCTGACATCATGTGTCTCTGTAAAAAAAAGTCTTTGGAAAAGTTTAATCACGCATTTTACGGGACAAATTGGTCGACCAAAAGGTTCCAGTGCCATAAAGGCCCGTGCAGTGCAGCGGGGACGGGCTTGAGCGCTATACATCTGGATTTATGCTTTATTTTCCACCGTTCTGGCAGCTCCGGACCGCCCTTTCTGCTAAGTGCCTTAAGTCTGCTGTAAACTCTGAGGTATTATTTAACTCCACTGCCAGTTCATGAATCACCTCACTCATCATTTGTGTGAATGGTAACTTTTTCAAGCTCTGAGACATTAGAGAGCCATTTACAGGCTGGGCTCTTCTCTGTTACACTGAACTCACCCAATGTTTGTATGGAACAAAATCAACACAGAAATGTCTCTCTATTAAGACATTCTGACTTTCAGTAGAGGCAACCTGGATCAAATTCCCTTGAATCTCTATTCCCAGGATTGACTCATATCCTGGTGCAGAACAGGTGAAGGCAGATCTCCTGTTTAGACATGTTGAGAGGGGGTAATTATGTCGTAAAATATGCTGTAAACACACAACAAGCTAAGCACCTGCAAGTCAGATCCACCTGTTGTCTTTCAACAAAGTGTGGACTCGTGTTTTTTGCAGCCACCCAATGAAAAAAAAAAAAATCAGTCAGGATTATATTTATGTGGACTGTAGCAGGAGCTGATGGCCTATTAAATCTGGAGTGCAATAAAGGTCTGAGCAAAGGATCATTTTAACACATTTCTTATGGCCTGAGCAGCTGAATCATCCGTCCATCTTCTGAAAGAAGCAGATCTGACTGTAAAGGAATTTTCTGGGTTGCATCAAGGTTGTCTATAAGAGGAAAACTCCTACGTTTTCTGGCAGCATTCAACCGACTTGACATGTTAAAACCTATAAAAAACTATATTTTGAAATGAAGAGTAAATATTTCGATTGCTTTATGACGAAACCTCGCTGAAGGCTCTCTGAAGTTTTAGTCATTTGCCTAACAGGCCTGCGCTCCTATAAATCCGACCAACAAACAATAAAGTAACAGTGTTACGCAGTGAGATTTTTGATCGGGGCATAAAACAGCCAACATAGATTCTGAATGGCAAAAACCTGCTGTCTGGCGCTGACGTACATCAGTCACTGCGCCTGTCCTGCGCTTTTCTAACACGGCAACATGAGCTCCTGTTCCCAACAACACAGCAAAGAAAGGCCACAAGAGATGGCCAAGTAGAAAAACAAATGTCTTATTGTACAATGACGCGACTAAATGTCCCACGACCGTCGTTGCGCCACTCCGCAACGCGATCCAAGTGCGTTACCTTGACGCGTACCTGCAGGCGGTGCGGCTCTTCTCCGATTGCGTCCTCTGCAGCAGGATATGATCTAAGCCACGCCGGGTAAGTCGCAGCAGGAGTGTCACATCGCTCCGAATGTCCGAGTTTGGAGTGAAAGCGGTCCTCTGCCGACAACCGGTGCGTTCGGAAGCCTTGCGCCACAACGCCAGACACACGAGCTAGTCCAAGGAATGAACGCCCCCTCCTGATTGCTCCATCTCTCTTCCCATCTCTCCCTCCCTCTTTTTTCCGATTCTGACAAGCGGATTCGCACGAATGCCTGCAACCTACCGCCCGGCGCGTTACGCAACAGCGGCACGACACGCGTTGGCGACGCAACGGCTACGTCTACCTCAGAGAAACCTGTTCAGACGATACCCGATGGAAATGTGAGCACGCGGGCGCTGACGTCACCGAAGCAGCTCCTGGGTTTTTTCCCCAAGTCGTATTCCTGAAATGTGGGAATGTGAGGACACAGGTGAGGAGATACCTGCGGGCAGAGAATGAGCTGGGAATGAAACATTAGCTGCAAGTTGCTCTACCGGGCCTCATGAAGATGATTCTGTACTGACTGCTTTCATCCCCCCATCCGAATGACCCTCACACACGCAGCTCCTCCAGTTTGGACATGCTGCTGAGCAGGCAGATCTGCTCCCGCTACGCCCAGAGGAATAAATCCAACAAAACCCAAGATTCATCCTTCTGGATTCATCACTTTCTTTCATATCACCTGTGTGCCTACAGCCTGCTCTTAAAATAACCCACAGCTCAGGGGATTGCCTTAATGCCATTACATTGCTACTGAGCCAGCAGGAGAGACCTGCGGAGATGATAATCACATCGCTGCACATGGATGATAATCTGAGCATGTGGCAATAACTGATCAGTGCTGCACAGTCCCAACAGAGATGAGAAGAAATCGACCAGTTCCCCAAGCTTTCATGCTGTCACGTTAGAATGTGCTTCTGTAAAAAGATCAAGATAATCCCATATGAAAAGTCCCTGCTGGTTCTTTCCTCCAGCAACACCTCTCTCTTGTCTCAACACGCATTGTTTAAAATAAGGGCGAGATCTTCTGAGTGCCAGCTTTGGGAGTTTTATTCCACTTTACTAATTTTTAAAGCAATAATCTTAATACGGCTGAGTCTCTATTGCGTATTTTCCATCTGAAATCAAAGATTTGAGGTTCCTGAACTGCTACTTTGTATAATTCCTACTTCCTGCACAGCCTTGGTGTGCATTTGCATTAAATGATCACAGCTTTTGGATGCAGGTACTGTCAAATGGGGTGAATCTGTGCTGCATCATGTACATAAAGCCACAAATGAAACACAGATGCCACAGCAGATCGTGATTCAGTACCATCTTTCTGCAAGAATGAAGTGAACAGATGCCACATTTGAATTGAGGCACTCTGAAACTCACTTCTGGAGCAGCTTTGGAACTTAATCATGGCCCTCAAAAAGGGGGAATCCTGTCAAAAGGCTGGTCATATCAGTGTCCTCCACTAAAGTAGCCTCTTTTATTGAGAACAGCCCCAATAGCAATAGCTAACGCACATCCAGGGACCATCTTCCAAATGCAGGCCTGGCGCCTCAGATTCTCCCTCGCCCCTGCTGGGGTTGGGTTTCCCACTTCTAAGATGAAGGAAGACAACTCTCTTTAAGTTTTACCCATCTTAGGTATTGTAATAGATACTGTTACATAACAGATCTGTTAGCATTCAGGAAAAGCATCATCTATCATTTTAAGTGCAGTATTAGGTGATGGTGCATGTGTGCATGTGTCCAAAGACCATTTCTGGAATGCAGAACTGAGACCATGCAGAAAAAAATTACACAACACAATTCCTTTTTTGTAAACATAACTTTGCATAGTATCTTAATCCTTTAATATTACTACTTGTATATATCAGAATTATGAAGAGGATTTCTGGCTGCATTTTTAAGTGGCTGAAAGTTGAAGGTGAATGTCTCTGTATGGTTAAATCACGGAGTGAGCGTGGTTGTACATAAGTTACACTTCATTTCAATAGTTTTGCAACTATTACTCACTTTCCCCTTCAGTGTTCTGATGACTCACGGGCCGAGCTGTCGGCTCCACGCCGATCACCAAGACGACTGTTTTGGCACCGGGCTGAAATGTGCACATTAGCTATTTTAAAACTGGTTTTTCGCTGTTGAAAAGAGTCAGTTTGTAGCTTGGCCAGTGTTGGTGTGGCTCTAAAAAACAAAGGTTTCAAAAACATTTGGTCTATTTGATTTGATGAACATTTGTTTAGAATTTGCTTTTTTCCCTCAGTTTTCCCCCCAGAAAACTGTTTAGCTTTAGAATGTAACAACAGAACATAGACTATAACACAGACTAATAAAAACTAACACAGGGAACAAATGATTATCACAGTGTAACTCCAAATTAGTCACACTTACAGGACATCAACATATAGAGAGGGGAGGACCCTGAGATGACCCCTGTGAGCCCAGTTTTTCACACTATCAACAGCCAACAGAGGAAACTCAGACAGCCAGACAGACAGCTGGTACAACCATAGACACCATGGCCATCAGGTACACCAGGAAAGATGGACAGGGGTGTAAGAGGCCAATAATCCAGCAGCAGGACTGCTTGGTGCTCCTCTGTGCTGCGAGGGGCACCACCACAGCCCTAGGAAATGACCTCCAGCAGGTCATTCATGTGTATATAAAGGCCCACATAATGGCTCAATTATGTGGTTCTACTCATCATTCCTACCTTATTTTGTTCTCATTGAAATAAGCTGTGCAATCAATAAAGGTTTTCAACCAGGATATTTAATTTCTTTCTAGCTGGGATGTGTATTTACCGCTCATATCATAATACAAACGCTCCCTTCTGCACACACAGAACAAGTAATGTCCTCCCAAGTGAACAGCACCTGAGGCCACGACACAAGCTGGGACCCATGTCTTACATAATAAAAAGGCCATGGTAGTGCTAGCCTTCAGGTTTCAGCATGCATTTGTACTTTGATTTATCTTTAAAATTAACGTGTGACCCCCCTTCCAGCACACTTTCACCTCTGTAATAAAAAAATCTGCCCTCTGAAGTCTATTTTAATCTTTTCTTCGCCACTGTGACTCAGTCCCTAAAGCTGTACCTCAATTTCTGTCCAGCTCCACTGGAGAGAGGATAAAAGCTGACTCATATATTCATTAAGACGCATGGCTGCACTGAACAAACCCACCACACAAACAGCAATGGCATGCATTAAGCGTGATACACTTCATATTAGGAAGAGCTTTCATAATTAGAACATTGATATCTAGGATGATTGATCTCCTTAAATTAATTTGCCTGTTTACTGCCATCGACTTCCTCTCTCCCATACCTCTAGAAATTGCAATTGTTCATCAATGATTAAACTGCAATGGAGCTTTTTAGAAATTCTGTTAGAACACATGTGAGGTCCAGATATGTTCATAGTCATAACAAATGATAGGAAAGAAACAAGCTTGTTTTTAAACTAAAAACGGGGTCAAATGGTCCTCCAAGTTATTTCTTCCAAAGCATACTGCCACCTGCTGGCTTTTAAAGGTATCGTTTACCAAAAAGTTTACTTTGAGAAAAGATTTTATATTTTCCACACCATTTCATACTGTAAAACTTCTTCAAATAACATATACACAAAAACACAAGATAAACAACACCTTGTCTTTATTGTAAAAAAAGAGCGATGTTGTAAGAAATGAAACTAAAAAACTGTATTCTTGTAGCACATATCTTTTTCTTTTATTTCATCTTTATTGATGGTTTCTCTTTCCTCATTTCTGCTTCGCTGTCTTCGATTTTACATTGCTCACCATGCGAAGCCTCTTTTAGCTTTTGGAACTTCTTGAGGTCGGAGCAGAACAACACCTGAAACAAAAGAACTCTCTGATTGTGGCAGATGACCAGAAGTCAACTGGCAGAGAACAAAGGACAACACTCACTGACTGAGCCCATCCTGCATACGGACCCCACAGCTTCCTGAAAAAGTCCCCTGTGAAAAATGTGCATCAGTTAAAATACCAAGTGAATTTTTGAATTGTAAGTCACAAAACATTCAATAACAGCAGTAACGGTGAGGTGCAAACCAACCGATGTCTCGATGGACTTTGTCTGTCAGGCTCTTCTGTCCGTTTCCAAAGGCACAGTTGTAATCGCGTTTGGCAATTTGCCACACGTGCGTGTCTACAGGGACAGCCTCAGCTTTGTCCAGGGACATCAGACACACGCAGTCTGCCACCTATAGGGGAGAAACACATGCAGTAACTAAAGAGGCCAGCGTTGCCGTATTAGCGACTTTCTTGCCAAAGCTGGGTGCCTTTTCTAATTCTACCTTGGTGCCCACACCAGGGAGGGTACGCAGTGCATCACGAGCTTGCACGTAAGGCACAGTGCGTAGACCATCTAGCCACTGCATTCCATGGGTATCCAGAATCTGCTTTGCACTTTGCTGCAGGAACCGAGCTCTGTATCCAAAACCAAGATCCCTGAGTTGTGCCTCGACACTCTTGCCTGCCAATTACAATGTAATAACACAAGTAACACGACTGAAGTGATAGCGTGTACGTATTTTCTATTGGACTTCCCTAATTTGAATTAAACTGACATCCCTGCTATAGGATTGGAGCTCATTTTGATGTATGTGACATCATAGTGAACCTAAGAGAGCCTTGCATCACTAGCGTCCCTGTGACATTGTAAACATGGATGAAAGTGTTTGGAGACCAGAACTAGCACCTGAAAGTGCAGCCAGGGTTGGGAAACTATAGTATGAGTCCTGATCCAGTTCGCAGAGTGGGGTGCCAAGAGTCTGGCACAGCCGTTCCACCATTCCCTGGATACGAGAGATGTGGTTGTTGGAGGTGCAAATGAATGAAAACAGGCATTCGACGGGGTCCTGCCGCAGCATTCGCACACCTGGGGAGAGAGATAATATGTATCTATCAAATACGGCTTGATTGCCAATCGGCGTGTAATAAAATTCCAATCCCTCACACAAACCTGTGAAAACATTAGCAACGGATCGGAAGTGGGGATCTGCAGCACCCCATTTGTTGTACAGTTCACCCAGGTTCACATCCAGCTGGAAGTAATCTCTCAGCATCTGTTGTTCCTCCCCAGCTTCTTGCACTAGTGTGACAACCAGGGGCTCTTCCTCCTCCTCCTTTACTTCCCGTTTGAATTTCTTCTTTGGCTCGTTTTCCATTTGGACGGAAACAATGGTTTTCCTCTTCCTGTCATTCCCTTTTCTCTGCCTTTCTTGGGTTCTGTAAACGTGGTACCAAAGAGTGTCGTCGGTCTGAGTCAGAGTCCAGACTCGTCCTTTCATGACCCCTGTCCAGTGGCCTTCTGCGGTTTTTCTCCAGCTGTGAGTGCAATTGTTTGATAGAGAAAACCCTTAGAATGACTATTGGGGTTGTTGCAGCTGCTGAGTTAATCGACCTACCGAAAAGACTGTCCACATTCAAGAGTGAGATCCAGACGTAGCTCTGACTTGGCGCAGGGCAGAGATCTCCACATTTTCGACCCCGTCGACAGTATTGCATGTGTGGCCATAACTTATAGCTACGGCGTTTGCTGCCTTAATCGTTAACACATGTGGTTTACTCAACTATAACGGTGCAACATCGTTGCAACGATTGGTCAGACACGACATCCGTGCTTGCAGCTGCATTCATATAAACGTTTCATTCAGAATCAACGATTTTTGGTGCTCACAAATTTACAAAGCTGTCAAGTGCCAGCAGATTAGTCTCTGTAGCTAGCGTCGATAATTATGCCAACGTTGACATAGAGAGCACATGCAAAATTATTACTTGTAAGAATACCATTATTTTTGCAGCTTTTGGTACAGTTCTGAAATGATTATGTCGAAGTTCTTTAGTTTACAACAATTTAACAATATCTTTTACCATTTCTGACGCAACATTGCTCTGTAGTCTTTCAGGTCTGCCAGATCAACACGAACGCTGATTGGCTCAGTGCGCTGCGGTGGGCGGTACCCTAATCCTGATTAGTCCTTTCAATATCTTTACCTTTCTCCTATTGGTCTAATGTCCTGTATGTCACCCAGGTCCCGTCAGTTAAAGCGGAAGTGAAGACTCTTCTTTCAGAGAGGAATCGTGTGCGGCTGTGGTTGTTCTATCGTCCTCTAACTGGGTGGAAAATGGCAGATACATTGACACTTTTCACATCCATCGGCCTCAGTGAGCAGAAAGCGAAAGAAACTCTAAAAAATGAAGCGCTGAGTTCATCACTTAAGGAAGCAATTGCTCAGGTATGGCCACGTACATATCGAGGAATCTTTAACTTTCTGGAGGGAACAGCTGTGAAACGTCACCGACATTCACTTCTTTATTTAGCTCGCATCTGGTCAGGGTTACTTAGTTTTTAAAAAGGTTTTAGCTTTAAACGTCGAGCTGATTTTGTTCTTTTTTGGGTTGGGGTCGCTCTACTTTCGCTTTCACCATCAAGCGTGGTATTTTTTCTGAGAGTAAGAAAATGACGACGGGTTATTACTAACTATGCAAGTTTAAGTTATTTATTTGATCATTATGGATGAGAAAACAACTAATTGTGGTCTTTGCTCACTGTCTTCAATAGGCCCAGCGTGTCTCTGGGTCTGCAGGAGTGGCAAAAGCCACAGGCACATTACTGTACACTATGGTGTCTCGCCTGAAAGACAGCAAACGCTTGGCATTCCTCTCAGACAGTATAGCTCAGAGAAAAATCTGCACAGAGCAACAGCTCTCAGGTAAGTTGACATGTCACAACCTGCATGGTCGCAGCATGGACCCAAAGTGAGCACAGGAACAACAAAAACACGACCAAAAAACCCTTCAAAGTGTATCACATCTTGACACTGCAATATGTGCATTAAAGGAAACAGAGAATCTACACAGACATTACAGGAAACAGGCTTGTTGGATCTCATTAGGAAATGGCTACTGTTTTTTCTTTGATTTTTAAAAATCGTTTACACTGCAACTTTCATACTTGCCATTTTAATATCTTGAAATATCTTATTCATAATGAAAGTGAAAACAGGAATTGGGCTGAACCAAGTCGACCAAAAGGGGGCATACACTTTGGGGTGTCATTGGAAAAATGAGAAATCTTTGGGGGAAAAAAACTAAAAAGAAACAATTCCCTTTTATGAACACTTCTGCTGGGGAAGTATTTCCTTAACATCTTGCAAACTGCGATCTTACTGATAAGTTCATATCTGTGCCACTTTGAATCTGAGTCAGATTTATGAACAAATTGTAATGCAAGATGGTTTTTTATAGTACTGGTATCATGAGTGAACATTGGGTTTTTATGGCATATCATATAATAATGGTGTGTTTATTATGCAGGCTAGAAGTCAAAGGTAATAAACACCCTTCATGTCACCCTGATACGCTGGAAAAAGTCAGACTCAAACAGAAAATAAAAGAAACAAAAGGGAAATGTGATGTTCTGTTAGAGGGGAAAATCAATTTTTTATTTTGTTTTTGGCA